>NW_020837948.1:20781402-21060285 GCF_003676395.1 Aethalodelphis obliquidens
AAAAGTAAAAGAGGGAGAAGAATCAAATCAATAAAATTAGAAATGTAAAAAGAGAACTTACAGTGGACTCTGCAGAAATGCAAAGCATCCTAAGAGACTACCACAAGCAACTCTATGTCAATAAAATGGACAACGTAGAAGAAATGGACAAATTCTTAGAAAGGTACAACCTTCCAAGACTGAACCAGGAAGAAATAAAAAATATAGACAGACCAATCACAAGAGGTGAAATTGAAACTGTGATTAAAAATCTTCCAACAAACAAAAGTCCAGGACCAGGTGGCTTCAGAGGTGAATTCTATCAAACATTTAGAGAAGAGCTAACACCTATACTTCTCAAAATCTTCAAAAATTTGCAAAGGAAGGAACACTCCCAAACTCGTTTTATGAGGCCACCATCACCCTGATACCAAAACTAGACAAAGATACTACAAAAAAAGAAAATTACAGGCCAATATCACTCATGAATATAGATGCAAAAATCCTCAACAAAATACTAGCAAACAGAATCCAACAACACATTAAAAGGATCATGTACCATGATCAAGTGGGATTTATCCCAGCAATGCAAGGATTCTTCAATATATGCAAATCAGTCAATGTGATACACCATATTAACAAACTGAAGAATAAAAACCATATGATTATCTCGATAGATGCAGAAAAAGCTTTTGACAGAATTCAACACCCATTTATGATAGAAACTCTCTAGCAAGTGGGCATAGAGGCAACCTACCTCAACATAATAAAGGCAATATACAACAAACCCACAGCAAGCATCATTCTCAATGGTGAAAAACTGAAAGCCTTTCCTCTAAGATCAGGAGCAAGACAAGGATATCCACTCTCCCCACTATTATTCAACATAGTTTTGGAAGTCTTAACCACAGCAATCAGAGGAGAAAAATAAAAGGAATACAGATTGGAAAAGAAGAAGTAAAACTTTCACTGTTTACAGATGACATGATACTATACATAGAGAATCCTAAAGATGCCACCAGAAAACTACTAGAGCTAATCAATGAAGTTGGTAAAGTTTCAGGGTACAAAATTAAAGTGCAGAAATCTCTTGCATTCCTATACACTAATGATGAAAAATCAGAAAGAGAAATTAAAGAAACACTCCCATGCACCATTGCAACAGAAAGAATAAAATACCTAGGAATAAACCTATCTAGAGAGACAAAAGACCTGTATGCAGAAAACTATAAGATAATGATGAAAGAAGGTAAAGATGATACAAACAGATGGAGAGATATACCATGTTCTTGGATTGGAAGAATCAATATTGTGAAAATGACTCTACTACCCAAAGCAATCTACAGATTTAATGCAATCCCTATCAAATTACCAATGGCATTTTTTACAGAACAGGAACAAAAAATCTTAAAATTTGTATGGAGACACAAAAGACCCCGAATAGCCAAAGCAGCCTTGAGGGAAAAAAAACAGAGCTGGAAGAATAAGATTCCCTGACTTCAGACTATACTGCAAAGCTACAGTAATCAAGACAATATGGTATTGTCACAAAAACAGAAATATAGATCAATGGAACAGGATAGAAAGCCAAGAGATAAACCCATGCACCTATGGTCAACTAATCTATGACAAAGGAAGCAAGGATATATAATGGAGAAAAGACAGTCTCTTCAATAAGTGGTGTTGGGAAAACTGGACAGCTACATGTAAAAGAATGAAATTAGAACACTCCCTAACACCATATGCAAAAATAAACTCAAAATGGATTAGAGACCTGAATTTAAGACTGGACACTATAAAACTCTTAGAGCAAAACATAGGAAGACACCCTATGACATAAATCACCGCAAGATCATTTTTGATCCACCTCCTAGAGTATTGGAAAAAAAAACAAAAATAAACAAATGGGACCTAATGAAACTTAAAAGCTTTTGCACAGCAAAGGAAACCATAAACAAGACACAAAGACAACCCTCAGAGTGGGAGAAAATATTTGCAAACGAATCAACGGGCAAAGGATTAATCTCCAAAATATTTAAACAGCTCATGCAGTTCAATATTAAAAAAACAACTCAGTCAAAAAATGGGCAGGCCTAAATAGACATTTCTCCAAAGAAGACCTACAGATGGCCAAAAGCACATGAAAAGCTGCTCAACATCACTAATCATTAGAGAAATGCAAATCAAAACTACAATGAGGTTATCACCTCACACCAGTTAGAATGAGCATCAACAGAAAATCTACAAACAAATGCTGGAGAGGATGTGGAGAAAAGGGAACCCTTCTGTACTGTTTGTGGGAACGTAAATTGATACAGCCACTATGGAGAACATTATGGAGGTTCCTTAAAAAACTAAAACTATAACTACCGTGTGATGCAGCAATCCTACTACTGGGCATATACCCTGAGAAAACCATAATTCAAAAAGACACATGCACCCTAATGTTCACTGCAGCTCTATTTACAATAGCCAGGTCATGGAAGCAACCTAAATGCCCATCAACAGATGAATGGATAAAGAAGATGTGGTACATATATACAATGGAATATTACTCAGCCATAAAAATGAACAAAATTGGGGCATTTGTAGAGACATGGATGGATCTAGAGACTGTCCTACAGAGTGAAGTAAGTCAGAAAGAGAAAAACAGCTATCGTATATTAACACATATATGTGGAACCTAGAAAAATGGCACAGATCAACTGGTTTGCAGGGCAGAAATAGAGACACAGATGTAGAGAACAAACGTATGGACACCAAGCAGGGAAAGTGGTGGTTGGGGAGTGTTGTGGTGTGATGAATTGGGAGATTGGGATTGACATATATACACTAATATGTATAAAATGGATAACTAATAAGAACTTGCTATATAAAAAATAAATAAAATAAAATTCAAAAAAAAGAAAAGATATGCAATATATGTGGAAATTGCAAATTAAAACAATGAGATATTACTATACATTAGTAGAATGGCTGAAATTCAAAATATCAATAACACCAAATGTTGGCAAGGATGCAGATCAATAGGAACTTTCATTTATTGCTGGTGGGAATGCAAAATGGTACAGCCACTTTGGAAAACAGTTTGGCAGATTCTTACAGATGAAACAAACTCTTACCTTACAATCCAGCAATTATGCTCCTTGGTGTTTACTAAATGAGTTGAAAACATATGTCCACACAAAACACTGCACATGAATGTTTATAGCAGCTTTATTTACAATTGCCAAAATTTGGAAGCAAGTGAGATGTCCTTCATTAGATGAATGGATAAACAAACCATTATACATCCAGACAATGGAATATTACATAGCAATAAAACAAAATGAGAGTTTAAGCAATGAAAAGACATGGAAGACCTTTACACCTACAACTCAATTAAAAGAAAACAACCAAAAATAGGCAGAACACCTAAGTAGACATTTTTCCAAAGATGACTTAGAGATGGCCAACAAGCACATGAAACGATGGTCAACATTGCTAACTGTTAGAGAAGTGCAAATCAAATCAACAATGAGATATCACCTCACACCTGTCAGATGGCTATTGTCAAAAAGTCCAGAAATAACACATGTTGGAGAGGATGCAGAAAAAAGAGAACCCTTGTACACTGTTGGTAGGAATGGAAATTGTTGCAGCCATTATGGACAACAGTACAGATGTTCCTTATGAAAGTAAAAATAGAGTTGGCCTATAATCCTGCAATGCCACTCCTGGACATATGTCTGGAGGAAACCATAATTTGAAAAGATCCATGTATCTCAATGTTCATTGCAACACTGTTTACAATAGCCAAGACATGGAAGCAATCTAAAGGTCCATCAACAGATGAATGGATAAAGAAGATGTGATACACACACACACACACACACACACACATATATAATGGAATATTACTCAGCCATAAAAAAGAATGAAATAATACCATTTGCAGCAACATGGATGGACCTAGAGATTATCATACTAAGTGAAGTAAGCCAGACAGAGAAATACAAATATCATATGATATTGCTTACATGCAGAATTTTAAAAATAATACAAGGGAATGTATATGTAAAACAGACACAGACTTAAAGATATAGAAAATAAACAAGTGGTTATCAAAGGAGAGGGGGAAGGGAAGGGGCAAGATGGGGGTATGGGCTTAAAAGATATAAACTATTATGTATAAAAGAGGTAAGCAACAAGCACAGAGAAATATAGCCTTTGTCTTATAACTTTTAATGGAGTATAATCTGTAAAAATACTAAATCATTATGCTGTACACCTGAAACTAATATTGTGAATCAACTCTACTTCAATTAAAAAAAGACATGGAGGGACTTTAAAGACAAATTGCTAAATCAAAGAAGCCAGTCTGAAAAGACAACATACTATACAGTTCCAATGATATGACATTGTGGGAAAAATCAGTATAAAGATCCGTTGTTGCTAGGGTTTCAGTGGGAGGGAGGGATGGACGATGAATAGGTGGAGAATTAGGAATTTTTAGGACAGCAAAACTGTTCTGTATGTTATAGTAAAGATGGACACATTATATATTTGTCAAAACCAATGGAAAGAAATTCACAACACAGAGAGTAAACCTTAATGTAACCTATGGACGTTAGTTAAATATAATGTGTCTATAACAGTTCATCAGTGAAAACTAATTTACCACATGAATTCACGATGTAAATAATAGGGGAAACTCTATGGGGGTCAAGAGGGGTGTGTGTGAAAACTATGTGTATTTTTCAATCAATTTTTTCTGTAAACCTAAAATTGCTTTCAATAATAAAGTCTGTTAATTTAAAAAATGTGTTCCTGATGAAGGCCTCAACACATTTTCTTCAATTTCTCATCCTTTCCATTCAGATGGCATATAAAAGTGCTAAGTCCTGAGCCAGGAAGAAGTGGAAGTAACCTTCTACTTTACTTGTACTTTACTACTGAACCTGTACTTCAATCTTTGTGTGCAGAATTCTCTTTGTCACCTATCCCCCGAATCCAGTTTTAAATAAAGTTTAAGTTATTTCAAATGAAAGACAAACAAGCTGTACATCTCTTTGGGACTGTATGATTAGGGAATTTAAAGAACAAAATTCTTATGATGTTTGAATGAATAACAATTATCATCCAGAGCTTAATCTTTTTATAGTCCATTTACATGGAAAATGAATCATAATAAGATGTCAAGCCCCAGGGAGTATGATAAATTGTTACCTTCTCTATGCTTTGGGGTGTTTTTTCATGCTCCACTGCTTTCCACTTAGAAGACTTGTTGGGAGTGTTTCTCATATTTTAGAGAAAGTACATTTAAAAAATTGAACTCCAGTCTCTTCTAGAATATCAGAAAGATTCACCCTGTTCAACATTTTCTGCTTGATATATAATTTTAGAGAGAAATTTGGAGAGAAAAAAGTTGAAAATCAACCTAATTTTTTAATGCATTTGGTTTTATATTTTTTCCTGCTTATGTTCTGAAAGAATGTCTATACCATTCCATTGATCTGTATGTCAAAAACACAAGTGGCCTTTTAACCATGTAACCTCAGAAAATGAGCACTCGTTAGTAAAAATCAGATAGATGTGGTTTCATGAAAGTGTGGATGGTGAGATATAGGAAACAGAGAAAAATATTCTTTATGAAATTTTGCTATAATGAGGATCTTAAAAGTGGGGCTACTGAAGGGTAATACAAGGTCTAAAGAAGACAATTTTAAGACGGAAGAAATTAGAGCATGTCAGTATGCTGCTAGAAATGATACAGTAGAGATGGGAAATGCATGGTGAGACAAAGGGGGAGGATTGCTGGAGAGATATACTTGAGTAGGTGAGAGGGAATGAAATTCAGGGCATGAGTAGCAGGACTGGCCTCAGATGTGAGCATGGACAATTGATTGAGAGTAACAGGAGGGAATGTTGAATGCATTGGCTGCATATGCAGGAGGGTGGGGAGAGGAAGCAGTGGGAACCTGTGGATGTTCTTTTCTAATTGCACCTCAGAAAAATAGGAAACAAAGAAAAATAGGAAACTCAGCAATTGAATTATGATGACAAAGGACTAGGAGATAGAAATTTGAAAAGAGAGGAGGAGAGTTTAAAAAGTTTGCCATAGGGGCTTCCCTCGTGGCTCAGTGGTTGAGAATCTGCCTGCTAATGCAGGGGACACGGGTTCGAGCCCTGGTCTGGGAGGATCCCACGTGCCGCGGAGCAGCTAGGCCCGTGAGCCACAACTACTGAGCCTGCGCGTCTGGAGCCTGTGCTCTGCAACAAGAGAGGCCGCGATAGTGAGAGGCCCATGCACCGCGATGAAGAGTGGCCCCCACTTGCCACAACTAGAGAAAGCCCTCACACAGAAACGAAGATGCAACACAGCAAAAATAAACTAATTAATTAATAAACTCCTACCCCCAACATCTTAAAAAAAAAAAAAAAAAAAGGAAAGTTTGCCATAAGCATGGAAATGGAAATGGGAAAAATATAGCAAGAAATACATCCTGTTGTGTTTATTATTGGACTTATACAGCTAATCATAGCATTAAGTACTTTGTTTTGAATTCTAAGAAATAATACTATTAAATCATTAATAGTGAGACTGAATATACAAATGGACCATAGCCAGATCTTATATGAGAATAAATTTCTGACCCACAGCTCTATAGAAATAATATAGAGTCAAGACTCTATCAACACATGTCCTTTCTGTCACACACAGTCTTGCTCTGTGTCCCTTGACCTGTCTTCTTTCTGTGCATGTCTGTCTCTGTGTCTCTTCTTTTCTTATAAGGACAATAGTCATATTGGATAGGAGCCCACCATACTCCAGTATGACCTATCTTAACTAATCACATCTGGAATGACCTTATTTCTAAATAAGGTCACATCCTGAGGTACTGGCCTTAGGACTTCAACATGTCACTTTTGGGGACACACTTCAGCTCATAACAGAGGGCAAGGCAAAGTGTACAAAGTTCTTAGCTGCTCATTAGTTAATTAAGGACTATTTTGTATTGCTGTTTTAATATGTTCTATGTATTTGTTTACTCCCTACTTTATTTTACAGAGGATTGGAGGCAGCTTTAACAAAAATATATAAAATAAAATTGTGATTAAAGAAAAATATAAATAGAACAAGACAATGCAAAATATAAGTAAAACTAAGATGAGCAAGAAAAAGAAGTAAAGATAGAATAAAGGTTAGGGAAAGAGAATACACTGGCTGAGTACAGTGTAGGGGCAATTACACAGATCTGAGTTTGAATAATAGCTTCCCTATTCACTGCTATGTGAACATGGGAAAGCCATCTAACTTCCCTTTCTCATCTGTAATAAGAATAATCTTTTTAGTCAGCATGAAACCTTTCATTCAGGATACAAAATTTAAAGAGGCAGTTTTTCTAAACTTAGCACCATGCCTGACAAAAGATATGTAGTAAATGATAGTACTTTCTCATATATTAACTTTAAGAAAACAAATATAGTAACATTTTTACTCTGAGTGTTCAAATTTGCCTTTGAGCTCCCAAGAAGCCATGGAAGAGGATTATATTAATGGAATATGTAATCATCACATTCAGACAAGGAAAAGTTCTTTAGAGGAAGCCAAACTTTTGAACTTACAATTTCCCAGAGATACTTCCATGTGAAACTTTGTAGAGATCATTCTGAATTATACAGTGAAAATGTTCTTTCAAAAAGCAGTATTGGATATTTTGAATGCTTTTTTCCTTAGGACATTCTCTGAGAAAATTTAAATCAATCATCAAAGAACTAAGATAAATTTTACTAGAGTGTGTGCTGTTTGGTGGAATATATAGTTTTTATTCTTCCACAAGTACCATTTTCTTCACTCATTTTTTTTTGGGGGAGGGAATAAATAACAGAGTCTGAGTTTGAGGTGAGATGAGAGTTTGCATTATAATTATGTTGATCCAGTAGAATTACTCTTCGATTTGTGTCATTGATTTCACTCAACTAATAGTTAAGTGCCTCCTATACATCCACTATTCTCTGCCTCAGAATTGACAGTAAGTGGAAACAAGAATTTCTGTCTTTTTTGTGCTTACCCTCTAATGGAAGGAGGCAGAGAACAAAGAATTGTAAAAGTGGTTGTACCCTTGCATGAAGGTAAATAGGTTGCTACCCCTGCCTAAAGTTACCACCATAACCATCCAGAATACATAGTCTGTTTCTTCTCAATATAACAGCAGAAATAGCTTAGAAAGAGAGAGAGAGAGGAAGTGGTGTCAGACAGGGTCTCAGAAGATTACATGGAGCACTCTCTAGAAAAGACAGCCAGGAATCCAGATGATACTGCTATTGGAGGTCATAGTAAAGGCGGTTCTGATTCTATCCCCAGTTTCACAGGCTGTGAGTCTAGCTCCCCTACATATGATTTCTCTAAACTCCTAAGCTTACTTAGTATCCACCTTCTAGGAGAGATGAAGGCTGGGACAGACTGGCCTTGTGGCAGTGGCATCATCATGGCATCTTCCATGATGCCATGAAGTTAAAAAATTCTCAGAAATCTTGAATCACATTTATAGGGAAAGATCATGTGAAAAACTGAACTTTTCTGGCTTCCCACCTGCTTTGCATTCTTTTTCCAGTAGCCTATACTTCCCATAGGAGATCCGTGCACAATCACAGGACAGAGTCCTGTTCCTCTGGCCCTCATCTGTTCTCCCTTGTCAGGCCAATGTGTCATTCCAAAGCTCCCCAGTCAGGCCAATGTGTCATTCCAAAGCTCCTTAAAAATCTCGTGACAATTTTTTCCACTTAATTAAAAATGAAAATTACTAATTTTTTTAATTTATAATCTGATAAAAAAATTTAGAAAATGGCTAGTCCACTTTAGGTAGAAGTTTTGTAGATATTGAGGAAGATGAGAAAATAACCTTTCACTCTGTCACACCCAAGTTGAATTTTTCAGCATAATAGGCTGGTATACTCATCCCAATTACTCCCAACTACATCTATCTATGTGACTGGAAATAATAAATATTGTCTTAAGGAATTTGGAGATCTGTGTGTATGTGTGTGTGTTTGTGTGTGTGTGTGTGTGTGTGTGTGTGTGTGTATGAATATACTAGCACTGGTTTTAAAGGTTTAAAAAAATAACAGTGACAATGTTGAAATTTACTTGAGTCATATATTCCCAGAAAACAGTAACAGTTGAGAAATCCCTCCATCTTTTTTCTCTGAAAACCTCCTTACCATTTTGTGTTCTGAGAAACTGCTAACCACAAAGGACCACTTTGCCCTTGGTATTCCAAAATAATAGCCACTCCCATCCTTCCTTATGACATTTTTAAAACCCCAATTGTTCTCCCTTTTCTTTGATATGTTCCTCATTAGTAGACATTCTCCCTATTGCAATAAACTACATGAAATCATCTCCTTAATTATCTTGTGCATTATATCTTAGCAGCCACTATCTTTTTTATTTTTACAAAGTCAACACAAACTTTTGAATTAAACAGTTTTTTAATGAATCAACCCTTTAGAAATATTATTTTATAAAGACTTAGAATGCATGCTATTTTTCTTTTTTTAAAAAAAAATTCACTGGCTAAGTTAGAACAATAGACATATCTTTTAGTTTTACAGAAAATACACAAAATGAGAATAGATTTGCTTTTTGCAATTTTTTTCACAACTTCTCTTATAAGAAATATGTTTTGGAGGTAAAGTTTTATTTACTGTATGTTAAACCAACCAATATGAAAGTTCTTTAAGTTTCTTAAAAATGTGTTCAGCTTTTTTATGATGAAACTTTTAACCTGGGGAGTCCTTTTAACACACAGGGCAGTTAATCTTCTTTACGTAAGCCTGTATCTGTGAATAAATATTTTGTTAGACTCTTACATGGGTAGAATTAGAGAACCAGAGAGTTGTAATCCTCTAAAGAAATAGCAGTATTTGTTTTCATTTAATGGAAGAGTTATTTTTCACTCATTTTTATTTATTTATTTTTAACATCTTTATTGGAGTATAATTGCTTTACAATGGTGTGTTAGTTTCTGCTTTATAACAAAGTGAATCAGTTATACATATACATATGTTCCCATATCTCTTCCCTCTTGCGTCTCCCTCCCTCCCACCCTCCCTATCCCACCCCTCTAGGTGGTCACAAAGCACCAAGCTACCTAGTTTTACTACTGGAATATTCTGAAAATTGTCACTTACAGATATAGATCATTTATCCTGAGTCAAATCATCAGTTCTTTGGAGGATCAAAAACCTGCACACTAAAAGACGAATGGCAATTCTATTTTAAAGTATTCAGGTATAACTGGAAAGTACATGTCCATATTAGATAATTTAAAGTTGCCCCTTTTAAAAGCAGTTATTGCTGCTTCTTTCAGAGCCTGAGCCTGTCCTGGATTTATAGGATTCCTATTAACTTAGAATAATTCAAACGACTTTTCTTTTTGTCCAAAAAGCAGGGAGAGAATACCTCAGCACATGACTCAAGTGAACAAAATTATGAGATGTATTTATCTATTGAAGAAAATGAAGTATTTTGAAACTCTTTAGTAGCAATTTTTTACACAATTGCAATGTAAACAACATCTATATATACACACACACATATATACATACATATATGTACATACATATACCAATATAAATATATATATATGTACCAATGTTTTGATATATTTATCAGGGCCATTCTTAACTATTCATTAAAGCAATACAAAACAAAGAAACCTTTAGCCAGTCAACCGCCCAGTGGTGAATGCCACTTTCATGCCACCTGAAATAAAACCATATATCTTCAAGGACATTCTATAGCACACAGATATCACTGAGTTCAGACTTTGCATCTGTTTTATATCACTGCATTCATTGGTTAATCACCACAAGGGGAAAGTTACGTGACGATTCCTATCACCACTTAGCCACTCCAAATGAGGATACTGTTTTCAAACATGATAAACTTACCCAAAGCAGGAAAACCCAAAGGAAGTTTCTTGTTTAATCCCAGATGAAGATTTTTTCTGACTCTATTTTAATTATCTTCTTTGATTATAAATGAGAAGACTTTCCTCTGGTTTGTCTGGTTTCACGTTCTTATAATTAATGTAGCAGTGGGGGGTGTTCAAATGTAGTGCTTCCTAAAATGGGAAATACCAGAAATTAATATGGCAGTATGTTACATGGAAGGATTCTGTAGTCACTTAAGTGATGAGACACTGCACACTCTGTTCACGTAATGGAAATCCAATATTGAGAGTTAGTTAACTACTCCATGATATTGCTGCCTCACCATCTATTTTGTGTGGCCAGGGGCCCTGAAGGGGCCTCGGACTGACGCTATCTCCTCCTGAGATTGCAGGCTCTATATGACAGCCTACAGAGTCACAAGCAGATGTAAGCTCTTGGTATGACTTCCCTAGGAGCCCCTGTGAGCGACAGTCTCCCCTACCTTCCAGGACCTTCTCCTTGTGTGCCCCTTAGATAAGTCCCCTGTGAGCTTATCCAAACCGTGATCTTTTTGGTTTGAATTGACCAATCTGGCCTTAACCCAGAAACCCCAAACTTTCCCCTATGGATGCTAATAAAAGCATGCACCCCAGGTTCTGTCATTCTCTCTGTCTGCACTCTTCCTTGACCTCCCTATGTGGCCCCTTGTGACATGCCATTTACTTCCTCCAGAACCTGTGAATAATAAACTTCTCTCTGTCAGTTTCCCTTATGGTCTTTTGTTGAACCATCCAACACACCAGACTGTACTTAAATGTTCATGTAACAAAGTCACATCTCTCAAAATGCATCTTCTTAAAGACCCTAAGTCTTGCAGTAAAAATGTTTAATTTTATTTAAATGTATTTAATGTTTAATTTTATTTAATTATGAGTGAACAAGTTTGGGTAATTCTACGCTAATACATTAGGTGGTTTCAAGTAACATAAACTTGTAAGCTCTCATCTATACTGGACCTTATTATAAATATATGCAGGAAAGCAAAAAATCTTTTCAATAGCCTCATAGTCAGGTCTCATAGAGGAATTTTTTTTTAAATTTTTAATATATTTTTTATTTATTTTATTCATCCATAGTTGATTTACAACATTGTGTTAATTTCTGCTGTACAGCAAAGTGATTGTTATACATATATTATTCTTTTTTCTATATTCTTTTCCATTATGGTTTATCATAGAATATTGAATATATTTCCCTTTGCTATACAGACAGTCCTTGTTTTTTATCCATCCTATATATGAGTTTGCCTCTGCTAATCCCAAACTCCCAATCCATCCCTCCTGCACACCCCTGCCGCTCGCAACCACAAGTCTGTTTTCTGTGTTTGTGAGTCTGTTTCGAAGATAAGTTTATTTGTGTCATATTTTAGATTCCACACATAAGTGATATCATATGGTATTTGTCTTTCTCTTTCTGACTTACTTCACTTAGCATGATAATCTCTAGGTCCATCCATGTTGCTGCAAATGGCATTTCATTCTTTTTTATGGCTGAGTAGTATTCCATTGCATATATGTACCACATTTTGTTTATCCATTCATTTGTCAATGGACATTTTGGTTGTTTCCATGTCTTGGCTATTGTGAACAGTGCTGCTATGAACATTGTGGTACATGTATCTTTTCGAATTATAGTTTTGTTTGGGTATATGCCAGGAGTGGGATTGCTGTATCATATGGCAACTCTATTTTTAGTTTTTTGAGGAACCTCCATACTGTTCTCCTTAGTGGCTGCACCAACTTACATTCCCACCAACAGTATAAGAGCGTTCCCTTTTCTCCACACCCTCTCCAGCATTTGTTATTTGTAGACTTTCTCATCATGGCCATTCTGACTGGAGTGAGGTAGTACCTCACTGTAGTTTTGATTTGCATTTCATCACAGAGGAATATTTTGTTACTCATGGTTTACAGGCATCCAAATGATGATCAGAATAAGATTGATGCTATGGTGATCTGATCCTCCAATCGGCAGAGGCATTACTATTCCCTTTCTCTGATACCATTATGGAAACCCAATTGACCAATAGTAGAAGGAGGAATGGGAGCAGTAGAAGCACTGACAAGAAGATCTCAAATTGAATCACAGAAGAGAATTGGTTGGATTAATCAGTCACAAGCCAGTATAGGCACCTCTTCTCCAAGACACCTCAGTGAAGGAGGTGGCTAGACTGGACACTTTTAGAATCATAGATCATCATGCTTTGTGTCACATGACTTACTCCTTTGCTCATAGCTAATTGGGCCAAAGTCAAGGCAGTTGACTTGGGGTTGTATGCCTTATTTATTATATGTTAAATTGTTATATGTACAGGGGTCGCTTTCTGAACCATCTATTTTTTTAAATTGGACTAGCAGTTTTTCAGGGCCACCGAAATGAATTGACAACTGTCAACCTATATTTTAATCACTTGGTGTAACTTCTGAAACAATTTTTCAAGGCCAGTATTATACCCATTAGTACTTCTAAGCTAAGATTCGGCAGACTGTCCAAGTTTAGTAAAGTGTCAGAGATTCAAAGCCTGTTTGGTTCAACACCTAAGCTAAGGTTTCTTTGATCTGTCACCATCTTCCTCTCTTGCTTACTCTACAGCTAAATAGACTCGAGCATCAGTCCACCCCCACCTTTCATGATTCTTCTTTGTGGGGTTGCTTCATCAAAGAGAAGTTATGTGTAGTAGAACAGATGCCCTTGTATCCTTCTCATTTTTTTCTGTGTCTCACAGAAATAATCATTGGAATTTACGAGGAAATCAATGTTATGTCTACTGAACTTGGCCTAATATACATATGTAGGAAAAGTTGTTAGGGAATTAATTGACCTCTATCCTATTTTAGGTTTGTTGTAAAATACATTCATTCATTCAGTTTAGTCAGATCCTGTTTCTGCCTTAAAATTGTCTTTCTGGAAATACTGACTGATGCAGAATCCCTGTTAGGAATATAAGATGACTATGATACTTAGAAGTGTTTTCTTCCTTCCTCAAAATGAGAAATAACTACCCAGCCAAGAAAAACTAGATCTGCACAAGTTTAACTTCTTAGTCAACATCTGAAGTAAAGTTGTAACCTTGGTAAATGAATTTGCTTGTGCCTACCTCTCTTCCTCTGTAATATAGAACTTGTCTATCATAACTGTTAGCATTTATGTATTGAGGGTGATTTTTACCTAGAGAGTCCGAGAGAAGAATCCACTCATCTCAGATTTTCTGGTTGTATTTTAGCCTCCCAGCTTTTCTCATACATAAATGGTTTTTAGAACCTTGAGATGGGAAGGTCGGACTTAGTTTCTATCACCAATACTGTCTCACATTGTACAATTATGTTAAGTTCGATATTCAAAAAAGCCTGGTTTTATTGATCCAGCCAATATATTGCAAAAAGATTCTAGGACCCTGAATATTCCAGTCCTTTGAACTGTGGAAAAACACTAGGACAGCGTGAGAACATACTGTACAAAGTACTCAACGGCCTGAGAAATATTTGGCCTTGGATGAAGTAATAGATAAAAGGCTTATTCCTAGGACTGAGTGGCATAGCTCAACCTCTGTCTAAAACAGAGGATGGACAGTCAAAAATATTTTTCTGCTCCAGAAAAAGGGGTTTTTGGAAATGATCTTTTAAGAAGTCAGGAAAGGGTAAGTGTTTGTTAGTTTTACTCTTGAGCCCCAAAAGGTGGCTGACAGTTCTAACCAGTCTGATTGTACCATACAACAGATCTGTCTACCCATGGTGATAAGCCATTTGTGGGGATCCTCGCTTCTGTAACATATTCCTGTCTTCCAAGTATCATCTCTGTTCATTTTATTTTTGTCTAACCTAACCATTTGCTTTTGTCCAACAGATTTAGTTTACTATTTACTTTTCAGCTATATTTATGTCGCCTGCCCCATATAGACCAGACCCAAGGAAATGCTGCCTTTCTGTATCACTTTGCTCTGACTGGTGGCTGGCATGGGCTCCACTTTCTCCCCTAAGATACTTTGGATATTTTCCCCCTGGTGTTTTGCCTATTTTAAAGGGTAATCTATATGATCCATTTTTTCTGCTCTCCTTCTATGCCCTTCTTCTGCTTCTCCTTTCACTGACTTTATTACTACCAAACACCTCATTTTTCAGTCTGGCTTTACTTTCTTTTGGTGTCATAAACTCAGAGCCAAGCAATTTTGTCAGATACTTGGTAAACATTTTTATCTTTAAATTCTGGCCTTTCTTTGGCTTTGGAAAGTTGTCTTATTTCTTTTTTTATTAGATTTTTAATGGGTAGTTTTAGGTTTATAGAAAAATTGCATAGAAAGTATAGAGTTCCCATATTACATACCCCACACACACCCCTCCTTTCCCCACACACAGTTTCACCTATTAACATCTTTCATTAGTGCCCTACATTTGTTACAATTATTTAACTTTTACTGATACATTATTATTAACTAAAGTCCACACTTTACATTAGGGTTCATTCTTTATATTGTGCAGTTCTAGGGGTTTTAACACGTGTAGAATGACATGTATCCACCATTAGAGTATCTTAGAGAACAGTTTTGCAGCCCTAAGATTGCCCTCTGCTCCACCTATTCATCTCTACCCCTCTCTCTGAACCCCTGAAAAACACTATTTTACTGTCTCTTTAGTTTTGACTCTTCCAGAATGTCATATTGTTAGAATCATGTAGTAGGTACCTTTTGCAGACTGGCTTCTTGCACTTAGCAATATGTATGTAGGGTTCCTCTGTGTGCTTCCATAACTTGATAGCTCATTTCTTTATTCACATACATTTAATTTTATTTCATTGATCACTTTGTTTTTTTCTGTTCCATTTGGCCATTCTCATCTCTTAGATTCTTTAATGTGTGACCTCTTAGGCCTGTCCTCCTGGTATTTATTTCATCATATTTATCCTTTTTGTCTTTTCCTCTGAATTCTAAGAGAATGTCATGACAACTTAAAATTGAAGTAACTTTTTTCAGATTTTAATCAGCAATAGTGCTTTTCATTTCCATGAATTATTTCAGATCTCCAATGACTTCAATCTGTCTAGATGCCTCTCTCCTAGAACGAGCTCTCATCTTTATTGCTTGAATGCCTTCCTATCTTGTCTCTCTACATCTCCTTCTGGCCTCTGCCAACCTAATTCCCACAGAGTTGCCAGAGTGATATTCAAAAACCAAATTTGGTCATGTCATTTTCTTGCTCACAATTCTTCAGTTTTCCATTATTCTTAGGATAAAATTCAAAATCCTCAACATAGCTCCCTAGACTCTGGATGAGCTAGCCCTTTCTTCTAGGACCTCCAGCCTAACCAGTATCTTTCCTCCCTCAATCTTTCGGTTTGGCCTCTTGGTTCTTGGAACATATTATTTATTCTCATTTCTAATGATTCTTATATGATTTTTATTCTGCCTGCTTCGTGTTTTCCCCAAGTTTTGCCTGGCTAATTCCAACTCATGTTTTCCTTCTCAGTTTAAATGTCATTTGTTCAGGGAAGCCTTCCGCGGTTCCACAAACCAGGTCAGCAGCCTCCTGTTGTGTGTGTTACTTGTGGTGTGGTTCCCCTTCCCCACCATAGCGCTATATGCACACTTGTGATTAATTTTAATTAAGTGGGATGAGACGAGTAGTTTACCACTTAAATGCAGACTTTGTTAAGAACAGGAAGTGTGTCTTCTTCATTCACAACAGGGTCCTCAGAGCCTAGCTCAGTCCCTGCAACATGGCAGTATACAATAAATACTTGTTGAAGAAATTGTTTTCCTCACCTCTTTCCTTTTTTGCATAGGACTATTCTAGTTTCATAGATCCACTATCTCAAAATCTTGTTAAAAATACAAAGTTGGGCTTCCCTGGTGGCACAGTGGTTGAGAGTCCGCCTGCCGATGCAGGGAACGCGGGTTCGTGCCCTGGTCCAGGAGGATTCCCACATGCCGCGGAGCGGCTGGGCCCGTGAGCCATGGCCGCTGAGCCTGCGCGTCCGGAGCCTGTGCTCCGCAACGGGAGAGGCCACCACAGTGAGAGGCCCGCGTATCGCAAAAAAAAAAAAAAAAATACAAAGTAAACATTTGAAAATTCCATTTTCTTCTTTGTACTGTATTTCAGAGGATGTGTTTGCTCTGATTTCTTTGAAACACATTATCTTTTTGAGGATTTTTTAAAATTCTACTTACTGTGCTAGTGTTAATCTCATTGATAAGGATAAATAAGTTGAAATAGAAATAAGGTATTTTGGGGGGAATTAGTGAGGATACCTATCTTAAATTGCAGTAAATGTACTATTTTGCCCCCAGCTTTCATCTGGATTGGAAACACTTACTATGCAAATTCAGAGATATGGCAGCCTGAGAAGAGTGAGGAGAAAATGAGAGCAGGAATTGGAAATTGTGCCTCTGCAATGAATAGTTTCTGTTTCATGTTTGCCAAAACCATCAGGAGCCCTGTTTGGGGCCTGCAATGGCTGCTCTCGTCAGAAGCCAGTCCCTGCAGGGTCCCTTTTACAGAGCAGGAGGCTTTCTGTCCAGTGCAACAAACAGAACTTTTCTACAGGGATCAGTTGGTTTCAAATGGGTCTCCTGATTGTCCCACACGTGGCCTCACCTCTCAACCCACCCTGTCTGTCAAAGATGTGGACAGGATTCCACCACTGTTTGCTTTAGTCATTTGTTATGCAGATCATTCTTAGGTAAACAAGAGATAGTTGTTTTTTTTCTTTAACTTCATCTCATGTTCTGTAGATTTAGCTGAAGTTTGTCATTGTTTCCGACATGGATCCCACTTTTCCATTATTATGCATGCATCTCCCTAATTTAGATCACTTCATGGAAGTTTTAGAGAGCAAAAATTGCTCCCAAAGTGGCTCGTGCTCACCTTGTCCTTTTCCCTCTCTCACATCCATTTAAAATATGACTTCCTTATGTGTTTATAGGCAGTTATTGATATGCACAAGCTACAGTCTTCTGCCTATTTCTCAGGACACTAAATGGGAAGGTGAGGTAGTAGAGGTGATGGGAGGGATCCAGGCCTTTTGTGAAACTGGTGGTCTCATTGTGCAGGCATTAGTGATGAAAGCTTCACAGCGCCGTGAGAGAGAGAGGTAGTTAATCAGCTCAGCTTCTACAGCAGATCCCTAGCCTTAGGTGTTTAGGGTGTCATGGGCCTTGATTCCACTTCTCTCTTTTTATTCCCAAGACATGTGCTACGGTGTATTTCTGTCTGGGTCATCTTCACTTTGCCAAGGACTTGCTTGGTTACTGGCACTCTTCATCCTCTGTCAATGAGTTAATTAGGTTCATCTCTGTTTGCAGCCTGTTGGAAGTGGAACAATTATTGGGGTTAACCAGTGATAGGGATGAGAATCTGCTTCCCAGGTTATGATCCTCAGTTTGGCTCAAATAAATTTCCTCTTTTTTTCTTCTTAACTTGATAGTTAATTAAATTTCCACCGACATCCTATGACTAGTAAGTTGCAGAATAGAAATTAAAATCCTGACAGTCTGGCTTCAAGAATATAACAGGGCATGTAACGTTCCATAGTGTTTATATAATATGAGACTTTTTTCCTTTTTTACTATTTGTACTTTATAATGCCTTTCCTTTTTTTTTTGGTGGGGGTGTGACTCATAGAGGGTCACCATTCAGTGATCCAAATGAGAAATAAAATATAATAGTTCAACTGTACTGGCATTATCACTGTCAATCATCCTGGGTATAAGATGATCTTTTGAGAAGGAACAGCAACTAGGTCTTGTGCAAGGTAATTGATCACTAAAATAATGGACTTCTGGGCTTCCCTGGTGGCGCAGTGGTTGAGAGTCCGCCTGCCGATGCAGGGGACACGGGTTCGTGCCCCGGTCGGGGAAGATACCACATGCCGCGGAGCGGCTGGGCCCGTGAGCCATGGCTGCTGAGCCTGCGCGTCCGGAGCCTGTGCTCTGCAGTGGGAGAGGCCGCAGCAGTGAGAGGCCCGTGTACCGCAAAAAAAAAAAAATAATAATGGATTTCTGGAATCTTCATTTGTTCCTTTTGAAAAGATCAACTTAAAGAGAAAATCTAACCATCTGTTATGGACTGAATGTTTGTGTCCCCTCAAAATGTATATGTTGAAATCATAACACCCAATGTGATGGTATTTAGAAGTGAAACCCTTAGGAGGTAATTAGGTTTAGATAAGGTGATGAGGGTGGGAAGCTCATAATGAAATTAAAAAGAGGGTAAGAGATCAGAGCCCTCCCTCTCTCTGCCCTATGAGGACAAACAAAAGTAGGTCATCTGCAAGCCAAGGAGAGGGCCCACACCAGAACCCAACCATGTCAGCACCCAATCTCAGACTTCCCATCTCCAGAACTGTGAGAAATGAATATCTGTTGTTTAAGCCACCCATTCTATGATGTTCTGTTGTAGTCAAACTGACTAAAACAGTAGTACCTCGATTATTACTTAATATTACCCTAAATATAAAATAAAAAACACATTGATTTAAAGGAAAAGCTTGCTGCTTGATGCCTGTCCTTTGGAATTCTGAACCTTTCACTCCTTGATCTATAAGATGGACCTTTTTATATATGGAAGAATTTTCAAGGCGGTTTCCCTGATCTTTGGTCAAAAATTCTCCTGATATACCAAAATATATCCAAAAAAGTAGAGATTTTATTTTCACCTTAATTCTTTACATTTCTCAATTAAGGCAAAGAAATATACAAACCCCACTCAATAAATAGCCAGCCTCAGGCATCAGTATCTCTGCCTAGATATTTTTCCTCCTGCCTGGGAATCCTCGTGTAGTAGCTTTTTTCTGGTTATGGCAGAAGGAGCTCCCTAAGTGACATTGAACCCAGGTCACATATGTAGTTGGCCCAAACTTTACTGTTAATCAGTTGTCTTAGCCATTTTATGGTTTTTATCTAATTGTTCATTCGTGGGCTGAGCTAATACCTCGCAGCCAAGCAAATTTTTATGACTCTGTGTATAATTTCTGAACAACTAGGGTGTATAATGGAAATGAAAGTGCTGACACAGTGCTTTCTCTAGTGGCATGAGTGGCCTCAGTATTACAAAGCACACTTTTATTGCATCCTTCCACCAGGTCATTTCTATGAAGCATAGATTGAAATATAATTTAGAAGTGTGATGTTGGTACTTGAACCCAGTAGCAAGAATATGAAAACCATCAAACAAATAAACAGGTAAATGTAAATGATCCAGAAATAGAAGATGACTGACTCAGCAAGGCCTCTAATAATTTAAACATGGCTATTAGAATCTTTTAGAGGGCGTGTCTAAATCACGCTTTTTGAAATAAATATTTCCCTTAGTTCTGATCCAAATCACCTTTGGCTTGAAATATTAAGATAGTTGAGACTACAGTGCTTTCGGCCTAAATTAAAAAACGAACAAACAAACAATAACTCCCTTGCCTTTCTTATTTTTTTAAATAAAGGCTAACATTGTGTGTGTGTGTCTGTGTGTGTGTGTAAGGGTAATCTTGGGATGCTAAATTAAGGGAACAATATTATTGACCGTATCCATCCTTTCTATAATGTAACCACAATACTTTTTTCTTTTTTTTTAACAAACTAGAAAGTAAAATAAGCAAGAGAATAGGAAAATGAAGAAGGCCTTTTCTCTCTTTGACAGTATTTACTAAACATCATCAAGGTAGTTAGACTCCAGGCATTGGGTGGTTGATTAGGAGGGTTGATTCTGAAATCTCACGTGTTGATAAATTCAGCAAACATCATAATGGACTGATATTGTAGAAGGAAAAGGAGGAGATGAGTTAGTAACTGAGCATTTTTATCTTATCTAAGGTCTGCTTTTTCATCCTCTTTCTCCTTCTCTCTTTTCTTTCCAGACCCTACTCCTACCGCACCCTCATTGATTACAAAAGTGAAATGTAGGTGGAGAGACAATATTAGTCTGGAAATATCAGAAATATCTACTTAATAAACGGGAGAATGGATGAGTGCAAGTAAGAGGAGAATAAGCTGAATTGGGGAAATGTAGTTTTCAAATGATCTTGATGTACTAATTCCATATTTAAGAGCACTAGAGTCTGCCAGAATTTTAGAAATACATTCTAAGTAGTGCCATTTTTTGTTATTAACCTTATTCCTCTTTTTGAGCTCATCTCCCACCCTAAGTTTCTTCTTACCTGTCCTATAGGCTGTCAAGTGCCTTTCTGATGCTTTGGGGTTATTGGAAACCTCCTAGTTTATATAAGTTTATGCATCTCCCTACCCCAACCCTCATGTTTTTCTTTTTCTTAATTAATTTTTATTGGAGTATAGTTGCTTTACAATGTTGTGTTAGTTTCTACTGTACAGCAAAGTGAATCAGCTATAAGTATACATATATCCCCTCTTTTTTGGATTTCCTTCCCATTTAGGTCACCACAGAGCATCAGAGTTCCCTGTTGCTATACAGTAGGTTCTGATTAGTTATCTATTTTGTATATCATATCAATAGTGTATATACGTCATTCCCAATCCCCCATTCCTCCCACACCTCCAACCTCTCATGTTTTTTCTCCTTCCTTCTCTATGCAATCACATTTCAGAGAAATTTCTAATCTCTCAGCTAAATGCTGTTTTTATGAACATGATCCACACTCAAGTATCAATATAATAAATATGGAACAATTCCCATAATGATTTTTTTTTGCATTTTGAAAAAAATACATTGTTTTCCCAAATGACTCTCTATGTGGAAAAATATTTTAGTTAAGAACTTTTACATTTTTACTCTTTTCTAGCCACCTCCTGGCTCAGGCATTCTCTGTCATCCTATGTAATCAGTGTCTCTAGCCTAGGTGGAATATTAGAAAGAGCATGGACATCAGAACTCAGATACCAGCTCCCTCAACAATGAGCTCAGTGACCTTGACCAAGTTATCAAATCATGATAACCTTTTGGGCCTTCTGCAAGAAGCTGGTAATAACTACTTCATGAAAGTGGTACAAGATGACATACATAAAGCAACTGGAAGAGTACCTCATTACAGGCACTCGATAAATATGGTATCTATTGATTAAATGATTCGAATTTAATAGTATCATAAGTGCTAAGGTAGAAAATACTTGAGATAATTGAGTTACATCCTCCTTATTTACGGATGAGAAAGCTGAGGTTCAAGAGAAGGCAAGTGTTTTATCAAAGGTCACGAAATAATTAGAACTGGGGTTAGATCTAGAGCTGAAGCATATTTAATTAATGTTGTTTATATTATTCCGTACACCTGCCCCTCAAAGCCCTGTATTGTTTTGAATTTTGTTGCTTTTTATTACTATGCCCTTCTACCCACACCCTATTTTAGGACAAGTCACCCTTTCCTCTCTCGTCTTTCTTTTTCTTCTAAAAGAGAAAATTATCTTATTATCTCGTAATTGTGGCCTATGAAAGTAACTGCACTGTTGCTCACGGAGTACCACCCTCTCTTGCACATGCCATTCCTATCAATAAGTAGTTCCATAGCCTCCACCATAGCCTCAACTTTAGATCTGCCACATTTGATTCTTTGTCCACGTTGCTAATTTCTCCTGGACAATTGGTTCTTAATTTTGCCTCCTCAAACTCTTCTAACAGTTGAAATGACCATCCTTTTCTAGAACATTCTATTTTCTAAATATTTCCTAGTCTAGGATGTAAAATGTATATATGCATTTCATGGTAATGGAAAATTACTTTCATAGAAACTTAAAATGATTAAACAACATGTTACAGATATCATTTCTCATCACAGGAAGACACTGACTTCCAAATTTTTATTCTTACTGCAAAACAGGGGAAGAAAAGTCCACATTCTTCAAAAGGAAAATAGCTTGAAACAGTCAGATTTAACATGCTTCAGTTTCTGGATTTCTGTTTCTCTAATTGTTGTCCCACTGATTTTTTTCTCAGTAGTCCCTGTAACTGTCCAAATTGCCAGAACAAAAACCCATATTAAAAATATATAATTACTTACATTTTTATCAATTATAAAATATTTTGAAAATCTGTAAATTATGTATTCTTTTTTTAATTTTAAAGAAACAAAACTTGAGATAAAGCTTCATCCAATCCCTTCCACTTTTCTTTCTGCAAGAGCAGCCATTAACCTGAAGTTGGCTCTTGTCATTCTAATTCATGTTCTTTCCAATTGAAATACATACAAATATACACATAAGGCATAAATAGTATTGCTGTTTTAGACAAATTACAATATTATATTGTAGATATATTTTGCATAACTCATTTTTTCTTTTCAGCATTTTATGTTTCAGTCATGTGTTGAAACATGCATTTCTAATCCATGAATTTCAACTGCTAAAAAAGGTTTCATTTTATGAATATACCAGAGTTTAGTTATTACATCCTGTTTTTTGGCTATGATCAGTAATGTCAGGTGACCATTCCTGGACATGCTTCTTTTTGTACTCATGCAAGAGCATCTATACGGAGAATGCCTGAAAACAGGAATTGCTGGTTTACAGGTATGAAGATCTTAAACCTAACTACATATTGACAGATTGTTTTCTACAGTAATTTACAGTTCCACCAGCAGTGTAACATTTCATCATCTTCCTTGACAACTCCATGTGGAACCAGACTATTTAAAGTTAATTTGCTTTAAAATTTTTTTTAAGTTATTGTTAGATTTTTCCCCTTTGGTATGAAACATATTTTTGAACCTAGAAGCAATAACACCCCAAAACAATGAGAATTCCTAGCTTCTGGATTTTGGTTTCCTTACTAAAAGGAAACCTAGGCCTCCTAGGACTGATTCAGGGAAAGTATGAGATGAGCCTGGAACATCTTCCAGAAAGTACTAAGAAAAAAGGAGGAAGCAAAATAACATAGGAACCAGTTTGATGGGATTTCCATTGTGAAATCCAGAACAATTTAAGCATTAAAAATAAATAATAGCCATAATGGATTATCACACTTTGGGAAAATAAACTATACTGATACCAAAATATGAGTAACAAAAATATAATAAAGGTAGAAAGGATGACAGATTTAGAAAACCATCATTTTACAAAAATCATAGTAAAAATTGACACAGACAAATATCATTGCTGGATACTAAAACCAAAAGTTCATTGACAAATAAGATATTTACATAATTTCAAAGTATCTTCCCATAGGTTACTCACTAATTATAAAGGGATTATAAAATATCTTTGAAGCAAAGAAATCTGGCAGAAACTACCATAAATAGATGATCAGGTTAAAATAACCAAGAAGAGAATAAGCTGGGACTTCCCTGGCAGTCCACTGGTTAAGACTTCACCTTCCAATGCAGGGGATGTGGGTTTGATCCTTGGTCGGGGAGCTAAGATCCTACACACCTCGTGGCCAAAAAACCAAAACATAAACCAGACGCAATATTGTAACAAATTCAATAAATACTTAAAAAAAGAAGAATAGAATAAGCTGACATCAAGTTCCTTCTGATATATTTGAGAAAGATAAAATATCACCTATGTAATGTTTCTGATAAAAATGTATAAGCTGAATTGAATAATGAAGAAACAATGAGAAAAACCCAAACTGAGGGATCTCCTACAAAACATTGGGTGTGTACTATTTAAAACAGCAAGGTTATGAAAGATAAAGAAAAGGGAGGAACTCTTTCATGTTAATGGAGACAAAAGACACTGTGAGGACCATCAGTGACATTTAAACATGAACTATATTACATAATAACATGTTAATGTTAAATTTTTAAAACCTGCTCAGTGGTTTGGTAAGAGAAGTATTTAGGGGTGAAGGGTCATGATCTCTACACTTACTGTCAAATGTTTCAGCCCCCCCAAAAGAATAAGAATAATGTGTTTATTTATTATTACAGGTGTACATGTCTTGACCATTACTGGTAGTATTAGTTTCATAATAATTTTAGAATATTCCCATTAAAAATCTATTTGGAATTTAGTTTCATTTTATTGAATTTATAGTTTAATTTGGGGAAGACTGACATTTTTATGATATTGAACCATTCTATCCAGGATCATGATATATCTCTTATTTTTTATTAGATCTATTATATTCTCCAATAAAATTGTATAATTTTCTTAAATTACATTTTACTTCTTAAAAACCAAACTAGGAATGAAGTTAGTTTTCATATATTCATCTTGCTAAACTCTCCAATTGATTCTACTACAACCTGTGGGTTCTCAGAATATTGCACATACATAAGCATATCATTCTCTAAATAATGTCAGATATTTTTCTTCCTTTGCTTTTTAATCTTCCCATACTTTTAAAATATATATTTTTTATCTTATTGCACTAGTTCAGTTCAACAGCTATTGAGCTGTTAGAATATTGGTTAGAAATAGACATAACAGATATCTTTATCTTGTTCCTGACCTTAAATGGAACACTTTCAATAGCTCACTATTTAGTCTCATGTTTGCTATAGGTTTGGGTCAATAACTTTTATTAAGCTCATGAAGCTCTCTTTTCTTCCTAGTTTACTTAGAACTTATTTTTATTATTATGAATGCCTTTTGGATTTATCAAACATCTTTTATTCTGTAAATATTGGAATGATAGTATTGTATTTTTGTCCTTCCATCTGTTAATGTGGTGATTACCTTATTACATTTTTTCTAATGTTAAAGCATCTTTGCATGTCTGAAATGAATTCTTATTGGTCTTGATGAATGTGTTTTTACATTCTGAAATCACATTGACAATATTTCATTTAAGACTTTTGAACTTACATTCATATACAAATTTGGCCTTTCCTTTTCCTGTCTTAAACTGTCTTGTTTATTACAATAGTATATTAGTCCACACATTTTTATCTTTTTCTGTACCCTGGATCTTTGTTCTTTGTAGATTTAGTGGAAGTCACTTATAAAATTATATAGCCCTAGTATTTTTTAAAAAGTTATTATCATGCAGAGCTTTAAAGTTAACAAAAGTTATTTGGAATAGGAGTTATATAGAAAGTGTAGATATTATTTATTCTCATTTTACAGTTAAAGAAACCAAGCCATAGAAATTAGAAGGCTTTGCTTATGGTCATATGGCATTTACACAGGGAAGGAACTAGGATTAGAACTTCCGTCTTCTCACTAAGGCACCATCTTCCTTTCCTTTTTTTTTTTTTATCTGTTGAAGCACAGTTGATTAAGTAGAAGCTGAAGCCATTGTTGGTGATTTTATCTTTTCTTTCAAGGCCTGATATGAGTACTCTGTCATCACTAAGGCCACAAGTGACCAACAGTCAGCAAGTGATACGCCTTGATAGATGATCTCCAAGGAGAATAATTCTGCAAACACTTAAATGCAAAGAACATTTGGAACCTGTCAAAATACCCAGTTAATATTTGGATCACCTTGCAGTGTTTCTGTACTTTTTTTTTCTCTAGGGAGGAATAGTAATGTCCTAGAAACCAGAGGGATTTGAATTCTTACAACTGTTGTTTTCAAAGGTCTTAATTTGATTTTGTCATCCTCTTGATGGGGACCATCAGGTGGTGACTGTATTATATGCAGACTTCAAAGTTTTATTCTCTCTTGCCACTTGATGAAAGCTCTCTTGAGAGCACAAATGCAAATACTCTCACTTCAGCAGGCAGAGTTTAATCTGCAGCCCTGGTGTGTGGATTCTCCATCACAGAGCAAGATTCACTAAATCTGTCTTTTGCTATGACTCTGGGGAAGCCATCACTTGTCATCCTGTTCAGTAGAGCATGTTGTAGCACCTGCTTTATATTGTACCTTGCCACAAAGTATCCTTTCTGGTAGAACCTCAAACAACCAAGTATTCTCATTTTTTCCAAATGCCAGGGGAGAAAAGGGGGTATATACTGATTTGAGCCAAACTTCAGCTGTGTGATAAGGTATTGACTATGTCCGCTTTTCTCTTTAATAAAAGATAACTGTAGAGAAAAAAGCTAAACCTCATAAACCAACAAATCATTTCCTTTCCAATTTTGAATGGCATTTCTCATCCATTGAGACAATTAAGCAGAGATTAAGATAAAATAGGATTTTGCAAAAGCTTTTTAAAAACTTCAGTCAGCTTGATTTTATTTTAAATTTCTAAAATCCTTGTAACTATATTTTACTATTTTCCATTTTCTGAAATATATCTGGCATTTTGAAAAAAGTCAACACATATGAAATACATTTTCATACATGTTAGAATATTTATTATTGTGATAAGTCTATAAAAAGGGTATTGTTACTCCTAATTTACAAATGAAGAGCTTTAAGTTAGGGACTTTCCTGGTGGTCCAGTGGTTAGGAGTCCGAGCTTCCACTGAAGGGGGCTCGAGTTCAATCCCTGGTCAGGGAACGAAGATCCCTCACGCAGCACGGAGAGGCCAAATAAAAAGAACTTCAGGGGCTTCCCTGGTGGCGCAGTGGTTGGGAGTCCGCCTGCTGATGCAGGGGACGCAGGTTCGTGCCACGCCCGGTCCGGGAGGATCCCACATGCCGCGGAGCGGCTGAGCCCGTGAGCCATGGCCGCTGGGCCTGCGCGTCCGGAGCCTGGGCCCCGCAACGGGAGAGGCCACAGCAGTGAGAGGCCCGCGTACCGCAAAAAAAAAAAAAAAAAGAACTTTAAGTTAGATAAGTTTAAGTAATATACCCAAGGTCATTACAAAGCTAGAGA
The DNA here is from genome assembly GCF_003676395.1 of Aethalodelphis obliquidens. NCBI lineage: Eukaryota > Metazoa > Chordata > Mammalia > Artiodactyla > Delphinidae > Aethalodelphis > Aethalodelphis obliquidens. The sequence goes on from NW_020837948.1 coordinate 20,808,964, forward strand.
ACTGCTTTTAATTTGTAGCAGGCACTGTTAGTTACATATCAAAGCAATTGCCCCTCTCCACTGTTCCTTTCTCGTGTAAAACCTAGGATTTACTCTGATGCCTCCTTTCCCCAGTGCTACCTACCACTAGCTAAGGAAAGGTAGTTCAGTTTCTAGCTCAGGGCTAATGTGAATCTTCTAAGCCTATCATTAGTACCCCAACTCTCCTTGCCTGTGTTGGGTTTAGTGTTTAGATATAGGGTGTAGTTCTGGTTAATGTGATATTAAGGAAGATCTACTAGGGGGTATTTTAGAAAGATTTTTTATTCTTAAAAAGAGTGGTTGCTGTTTCTTCTGCTGTGTGTTGTCTCTGCATGTGATAACTGCTATGGCAATGACTTTGTATTGTTGAGGGGAGCCAGCATGAGAATAAGACCAGTTCTCTGAGAATGACAGGGCAGAGAGAAAGTTTCTAGATCTCCGAGGGTATGTTATGCTCCTGAATCCACCAACCTTGGAGACATTTCAACTCATTTCAACCTCCTTATTTTGAGGAGAAATTCATTTAACTTTGTTGAAGCCATTTGTTCTATATCCAAAGTCATCTTAACTGATACACGATAGCCAGGATGTCTGACTCAAAAGCCAGCAACAGTTTTTCACAGAAACACCACAACAGGTAGCCTCCATGTGAATCCATTTTTCACTGAATAATTATAGCTGTCAAGTAGAATTAACATCATCATTTAGAAACAGAGTTCACCAATTCAAATGCCTAATGGAGCCAGTCAGTTAACTTAAGTGGGTAGGTTAGGCTTTTGGAAGCCTGGAGAACAGAGGAGCGGCAAAACTAACCTCCAGCAAATTGCTGACCAGTATTTCCAGACCTACCGGTTTTTTAAAAGAAGGCTTCAAAAGCAGGATCTGGGGGGAGGAAGGGGAGGACAATCTCTTGATTTTTAAATGTTGACCACTAATTTATTTAAAAAACACGCAAGCGGAACAAAGTTGAGTTGTTTACTTGTGATTCTGCAACCCCCACCTTAAAAGACTACCATTCTTTTTATATCTATAATTTGCATAATATGTTAAATGATTTGTGTGAGTTTTACACTAGCCTTCAAAAACACAAAGCCATGTATCTTTTTGAATTATGGTTTTCTCCAGATATATGCCCAGGAATGGGATTGCTGGATCATACGGTAGCTCTATTTTTAGCTTTTTAAGGAACATCCATACTGTTCGCCATAATGGCTGCACCAGTTTACATTTCCACCAACAGTGTAGGAGGCCTCCCTTTTCTCCACACTCTCTCCAGCGTTTATTGTTTGTAGATTTTTTGATGATGGCCATTCAACTGGTATGAGGCGACACCTCACTGTAATCTTGATTTGCATTTTTCTAACAATTAGTGATGTTGAACATCTTTTCATATGCCCCTTGGCCATCTATATGTCTTCTCTGGAAACAGAAACTCTGGAAACAGAGTTACAGATGTAGAAAATAAACTTATGGTTACCGCGGGGTAAGGGGGGGATAAATTGGAAGATTGGGATTGACATGTACACACTACTATATATAAAATAAATAACTAATAAGGACCTACTATGTAGCACAGGGAACTCTACTCAATACTCTGTAATGGCCTACATGGGAAAAGAATCTAAAACAGAGTGGATATATGTATATGTATAACTGATTCACTTCGTTGTACACCTGAAACTAACACAACATTGTAAATGAACTATACCCCAATAAAAAAACACACACACACAAAAAACCCCACAAACCCAGCAGTGCCAGGGAAATGGTTCTTTATCCCCACTCTAACCTGAGCAGAAACAACACAAGCTGGACCTAGGACTTGGATTTACACCTATGAGGGTGTTTTGGATTTACACCTTGGATTTACACCTATTTGTTTTGAGAAATCATTGCATCTACAGAAATTCTAAGTTTTAGTTCTCAAGAAAAATAGTGTTTTGCTTTTTGTTTTTATGGAAAGTTTTCTTTTATGACTCCAAGTGTTCCAAAGATTTTTTAAAGCTTTAGGACTGTGGGAGCTTATGGTAAGATTTTGAAATTCATCTAATGTTAGGTTGAAATGTCACAGGCTTACTCAAGCCTTTAAGGAATAGCCAGAGCTTAAGAATGAGTGAATTCAAGGAAGGGCTTCAGAATTTTATGATCACAATTTGACATATTTAGCCTTGGAAGAATGGTAGTGGGAAAAATGTTTTCCTTTCTTATTCCTTGCTTTTATTTATTTATTTATTTGCGGTACGCGGGCCTCTCACTGTTGTGGCCTCTCCTGTCGCGGAGCACAGGCTCCGGAAGCGCAGGCTCAGCGGCCATGGCTCACGGGCCCAGCCGCTCCGCGGCACGTGGGATCCTCCCAGATCGGGGCACAGAACCTGCGTCCCCTGCATCGGCAGGCGGACTCTCAACCACTGCGCCACCAGGGAAGCCCTATTCTTTGCTTTTAAACTGCATTTTTCCTAATTATTAATATAGTGCATGAGCATTCTAGAACATCTGGAAAGTAGCCAAAATTATAAAATATCAGAATGTATGTTAATAAAATTGTCACCAATCAGAGGCAACTAATACTAGTATTTTGTCATAATTTCTCCAAATGCTCTTATTTTTTCCAAATTTTTGTCTTACATATTTGGGATCACATTACAAAATAATTTCTGTATCCTGTTTTCTCATTTTAACATTATTGAGTCTAGAGTTTAGTTCTGAATTTTGAAACCAGTCCAATTTGTGTTTATTTTTAGATAATAACACTTCTTTTTCTCTGCCTAGAAGCCTTTAGGATTTTACAGATTTATACTTGATATTCAAATGTTGTGCCAGCATGTGCCTTATACTAATTTGCCTGGAATGCATTTGATTTGTGGCAATAGTTTTCTTTGTCATCTCATGAACATTTCTTTCAAATGTTCTGCTTCTGTCTCACTTGTGGGCTCTTTTGGGAATCTTAATTCTTCAGTCATATCTGTTGTTTTTCCTCTCCAAGCTTTTAAAAAAAAATATTTCAGGATTTTTATTTGCCATCTGAGGCATATTCAAGTTTTTTATTGAAAACATTAATAATTCAAACTCTTGATTCCCTCTCTTATAATATCTTTTTATAGGCCTGGTTTTATCTTTTTTTTAATACTCTATAAAGCAAAATGAAGAAATATCACTTGAAAGAATTTTTTCTAAAAGGCAAGGTGAAGAGAGTGTCCTTAGACCTCTTATATATTCCCCACTACCAGCAAGAACAACCTTTCGGTACATTCTGCCAGCATTCAACGTGCCTGCTTACTCACTTAGTCCACATTTCCACAGGCAAGTAAGAATTGCGGGTGCAATGCAACTCTTCCCACTTCTGGCCATCTATAGTCATGTTACAGGCTGGAAAGTGATTTCACCTGAATTAAATTTGGAACTTAAGAGCTTAAATTTACAGTTTATCAGAGTAAGTTGATTACAGGTATGTATCATCATGCTCACATGAATAATTAAAAGAAAATGAAGCAAGGAAAAAGTTATAAACACAAAAAGTCATATATAAGTAGGACTAGGAAAATGACAAATGAGACAGCAGTGGAAAAGAGATTCCAACCAGTTTGGGAAAGATATAAGATAGACAGTGGAGTAGTCATAAGAATAGCAGAAATGGCTAAAGTTGAAATACTCCTATAAAGCCATAATGATGAGAAAATCTACCCATTAGAGCCCCCAGAGAGTCTCAGGGAATACTGAAGGCCAGGATGAAGCCTGAGATAGAAAAATATGGTAAAATGTCTCTCTCCCAATAGCATGTAACCAGAATACTACCCTTCCCCAATCACTACAGATCAGAGACTTTTCACTGGAGTAATTAAACTGAAGGATTTCTTGGACTGTGCAGCATAAGTCAGAGAGGAGGATGTGATAATGGGCAGGGCTGACTCGGGGGGGTATTGTGGGGAAGTATGCTTATAAACTATGAGGTCCCTACACTTCCTCGCTTGGTGATTCTCAGAAGGCCAATAATTGGGTGTGTGTAAGATTTTGTTTTGAAGCTCTGACCAAGGAAACAGTAATGTTTCCCTTACCTTGACTAAACTTTAGACAGATTTCTTCCTCATTCCAGGCATACCTTGTTTTATTGTGCTTTGCAGAGTTTGTGGTTTTTACAGATTGAAGGTTTGTGGCAACCCTGTATCCAAGAAGTCTATTGGCACCATTTTTTCCAATAGCATTTTCTCACCTTGTGTCCGTGTCACATTTTAGTAATTCTTTCAATATTTTAAACTTTCCTATTATTATTATTATTATATGTGTTATGATGATCTGTGGTCACTGATCTTCAGTCTCATTGCTGTAATTGTTTTGGGCACCACAAACCATATGCATATGAGATGGGACACAATTAATCGATAAATGTGTACATTTTGACTGCTTCACTGACTAGCCTTCCCCCATCTCTCTCCCTCTCCTTGGACCTCCCTGTTCTCTAAGACACAACAATACTGAAATTAAGCCAATTAATAACCCTACAATAGCCTCTAAGTGTTCAAGTGAAAGGAAGAATTGCACGTCTCTTTCAAAAGCTAGAAATGATTAAGCTTAGTGAGGAAGACATGTTGAAAGCCAAGAGAGATCAAAAGCTAGGCCTCTTGCACCAGTTAGCCAAATTGTGAATGCAAAGGAAAAGTCACTGAAGGAAATTAAAAGTGCTACTCCAGTGAACACACAAATGAGAAGAAAGTGAAACAGCCTTATTGCTGTTACGGGGAAAGTGTGAGTGGTCTGGTTAGGAGATCAAACCAGCCACAACATCCCCTTAAGTCAAACCTAATCCAGAGCAAGGCCCTAACTCTATTCAATTCTGTGAAGGCTGAGAGAAGTGAGGAAGCTGCAGAAGAAAATCGTGAAGCTAACAGAGGTTGGTTTATGAGGAAAGAAAAGGAAAGAAACGGTCTCCATAGTATCAAAGTGTAAGGCGAAGCAACAAATGCTGATGTAGAAGCTACAGCAACTTGTCCAGAAGATCTAACTAAGATAACGAATGACAATCTGGCTAAGATAACAGACAACATAATTTTAATGTAGACAAAAGCCTTTTCTTGGAGGAAGATGCCATCTAGGACCTTCGTAACTAGAGAGAAGTCAATGCCTGGATTGAAAACCTCAAAGGACAGCCTAACTTTCTTATTAGGGGTTAATGCAGCTGATGACTTCAAATTGAAGCCAGTGCTCATTGACCGTTCCTAAAGTCTTAGGGCTCTTAAGAATTATGCTAAATCTACTTTGCTTATGCTCTATAAATGGAACAAAAAAAGCCTGGATGACAGGACATCTATTTACAACATGTTTACTCAATATTTTAAGCCTCGTGTTGAGGCTTACTGCTTAGAAAAAAAAAGATTCCTTTAAAAATATTACCACTCACTGATAATGCACCTGGTTAACCAAGAGCTCTGATGGAGATGTACAACAAGATTCGTGTTGTTTTCATGCCTGCTAATACAACATCCATTCTGCAGCCCTTGGATCAAGGAACAATTTCAACTTTTAAGTCTTACTCTTTATGTAACACATTTCGTAAGCTATAGCTGCCATAGATAGTGATTCCTTTTATGGACCTGGGCAAAGGCAATTGAAAACCTGGAAAGGATTCACCTAGACCCTGTGATTTTATGGGAAGAAGTAAAAATATCAACATTCACAGGAGTTTGAAAGAAGTTGATTCCAACCCTCAACCAGGATGACTTTGAGGGGTTCAAGACTTCATTGGAAGAAGTAACTGCAGATGTGGTGGAAATAGCAAGAGAACTAGAATTAGAAGTGGAGCCTGAAGATGTGACTGAATTGTTGCAGTCTCATGATAAAATTTGAACATATGAGGAACTGCTTCTTATTCATGAGCAAAGAAAGTGATTTCTTGAGATGGATATACTGCTGGTGAAGATACTGTGCAGGTTGTTGAAATAACAACAAAGTCTTTAGAATATTACATAAACTTGGTTAATAAAGCAGTGGCAGGACTTGAGATGATTGACTCCAATTTTGAAAGAAGCTCTGTGGCTAAAATTGTTTCAAACAGCATTGCATGCTACAGAGAAATTGTTTGATGGAGCACACTTCATTTTTGTCTTATTTTAAGAAATTGCCAGAGCCACCCGAACCTTCAGCAACCACCACCCTGATCAATCAGCAGACATTAACATGGAGGCAAGACCCTCCACCAGCAAAAAGAATTACAACTAGCTGAAGCCTCAGATGATGGTTAGCATATTTTAGCAATAAAGTATTCTAAATTAAGGTATATACTTTGAATTGTTAGACATAATGCTATTGTTACAGTATACAATAGACAACAGTACAGTGTAAATATAACTTTTATATGCACTGGGAAGCCACAAAATTTGTGTGACTAATTTTATTGCAATATTGACTTTATGGCGGTGGTCAGAAACCAAACCTGCCATATCTCTAAGGTATACAAGTATAGGACCCTGACTGCCCTTTTTTTTAGAGCATTTACTGTTTTTTTCCCTTAACATCTTGTTGGAGTATAATTGCTTTACAGTGTTGTGTTAGTTTCTGCTGTATAACAAAGTGAATCAGCTATATGCATACATATATCCCCATATCTCCTCCCTCCAGCGCCTCCCTCCCATCCTCCTTATCCCACCCCTCTAGGTGGTCCCAAAGCACTGCACTGATCTCCCTGTGCCATGCAGCTGCTTCCCACTAGCTATCTGTTTTACATTTGGTAGTGTATATATGTCAGTGCTAGTCTCACTTTGTCCCAGTTTACCCTTCCCCCTCCCCATGTCCTCAAGTCCATTCTCTACATCTGTGTCTTTATTCCTGTCCTGCCCCTAGGTTCATCAAAACCATTTCTTTTTTTAAGATGCCATATATATGTGTTAGCATACGGTATTTGTTTTTCTCTTTCTGACTTCACTCTGTATGACGGACAGTAAGTCCATCCACCTCACTACAAACAACTCAATTTCATTTCTTTTTATGCCTGAGTAATATTCCATTGTATACATGTGCCACATCTTTATCCATTCATATGTCAATGGACACGTAGGTTGCTTCCATGTCCTGGCTTTTGTAAATAGTCCTGCAATGAAAACTGTGGTACATGAGACTTTTAGAATTATGGTTTTCTCAGGGTATATGCCCAGTAACGGGATTGCTGGGTCATATGGTAGTTCTACTTTTAGCTTTTTAAGAAACCTCCATACTGTTCTCCATAGTGGCTGTATCAGTTTACATTTCCACCAACAGTGCAAGAGGGTTGCCTTTTCTCCACACTCGTTCCAGCATTTATTGTTTGTAGATTTTTTGATGATGGCCATTCTGACCGCTGTGAGGTGATACCTTATTGTACTTTTCATTTGCATTTCTCTAATGATTAGTGATGTTGATCATCTTTCCATATGTTTGTTGGCAAGCTGTATGTCTTCTTTGGAGAAATGTCTATTTAGGTCTTCTGCCCATTTTTGGATTGCGTTGTTTTTTTGGATATTGAGCTGAATGAGCTGCTTGTATATATTGGAGATTAATCCTTTGTCAGTTGCTTCGTTTGCATATATTTTCTTCCATTCTGAGGGTTGTCGTCTTACCTTGTTATGGTTTCCTTTGTTGTGCAAAAGCTTTTAAGTTTCATTAGGTCCCATTTGTTTATTTTTGTTTTTATTTCCATTTTTCTAGGAGGTGGGTCAAAAAGGATCAAAAAGGATCTTGCTGTGATTTATGTCATAGAGTGTTCTGTCCAGGTTTTCCTCTAAGAGTTTTATACTGCCTGGCCTTACATTTAGGTCTTTAATCCATTTTGAGTTTATTTTTGTGTATGGTGTTAGGGAGTGTTCTAATATCATTCTTTTACATGTAGCTGTCCAGTGTTCCCAGCACCACTTATTGAAGAGACTGTCTTTTCTCCATTGTATTCTCTTTCCTTCTTTATCAAAGGTAAGGTGACCATATGTGTGTGGGCTTATCTCTGGGCTTTCTATCCTGTTACATTGATCTATATATCTGTTTTTGTGCCAGTACCATACTGTCTTGATTACTGTAGCTTTGTAGTATACTCTGGGAGCCTGATTCCTCCAGCTCCATTTTTCTTTCTCAAGATTGTTTTGGTTATTCAGGGTCTTTTGTGTTTCCGTACAAATTGTGAAATTTTTTGTTCTAGTTTTGTGAAAAATTTCATTGGTAGTTTGATAGGGATTGCCTTGAATCTGTAGATTGCTTTGGGTAGTAAAGTCATTTTCACAATGTTGATTCTTCCAATCCAAGAACATGGTATATATCTCTCTGTTTGTATCATCTTTAATTTCTTTCATCAGTGTCTTATAGTTTCCTTCATATAGGTCTTTTGTCTCCTTAGGCAGGTTTATTCCTAGGTATTTTATTCTTTTTGTTGCAGTGGTAAATGGGAGTGTTTCCTTGATTTCTCTTTCAGATTTTTCATCATTATTGTATGGGAATGCAAGAGATTTCTGTGCATTAATTTTGTATCCTGCTACTTTACAAAATTCATTGATTAGCTCTAGTAATTTTCCGGTAGCATCTTTAGGATTCTCTATGCATAGTATCATGTCATTTGCAAACAGTGACAATTTTACTTCCTCTTTTCTGATTTGGATTCCTTTTATTACTTTTTCTTCTCTGATTGCTGTGGGTAAAACTTCCAAAGCTAAGATGAATAATAGTCGTGGAATTGGGCAACCTTGTCTTGTTCCTGATCTTAGAGGAAGTGGTTTCAGTATTTCACCATTGAGAATGATGTTGGCTCTCGGTTTGTCATATATGGCCTTTATTATGTTGAGGTAAACTCCCTCTATGCCTACTTTCTGAAGGGTTTTTATCATAAATGGGTGTTGAATTTTGTCAAAAGCTTTTCCTGCATCTATTGAGATGATCATATGTTTTTTATCCTTCAGTTTGTTAATATGGTGTATCACATTGATTGATTTGTGTATACTGAAGAATCCTTGCATTCCTGTGATAAACCCCACTTGATCATGGTGTACGATCCTTTAAATGTGCTGCTGGATTCTGTTTGCTAGTATTTTGCTGAGGATTTCTGTATCTATGTTCATCAGTGATATTGGCCTGTAGTTTTCTTTTTTTGCGGCATCTTTGTCTGGTTTTGGTATCAGGGTGATGGTGGCCTTGTAGAATGAGTTTGGGAGTGCTCCTCCCTCTACTATATGTTGGAAGAGTTTGAGAAGGATAGGTGTTAGCTCTTCTCTAAATGTTTGATAGGATTTGCCCTTGAAGCCATCTGGTCCTGAGCTTTTGTTTGTTGGAAAATTTTTCATCATAGTTTCAATTTCAGTGCTTTTGATTGGTCTGTTTATATTTTGTATTTCTGCCTGGTTCAGTCTCGGGAGGTTGTGCTTTCTAAGAATTTGTCCATTTCTTCCAGGTTGTCCATTTTATTGGCATACAGTTGTTTGTAGTAATCTCTCACGATCCTTTCTATTTCTTCAGTGTCAATTGTTACTTCTTCTTTTTCATTTCTAATTCTGTTGATTTGAGTCTTCTCCCTTTTTTTCTTCATGAGTCTGGCTAATGGTTTATCAATTTTGTTTATCTTCTCAAATAACCAGCTTTTAGTTTTGTTGATCTTTGCTATTGTTTCCTTCATTTCTTTTTCATTTATTTCTGATCTGATCTTTATGATTTCTTTCCTTCTACTAACTTCGGGGTTTTTTTGTTCTTCTTTCTCTAATTGCTTTAGGTGTAAGGTTAGGTTGTTTATTTGAGATGTTTCTTGTTTCTGGAGGTAGGATTGTATTGCTATAAACTTCCCTCTTAGAACTGCTTTTGCTACATCCCATAGGTTTTGGGGCATCGTGTTTTCATTGTCATTTGTTTCTAGGCACTTTTTAATTTCCTCTTTGATTTCTTCAGTGATCTCTTGGTTATTTAGTAATGTATTGTTTAGCCTCCATGTGTTTGTATTTTTACAGATTTTTTCCTGTAATTGATATCTAGTCTCAGAGTGTTGTGGTCAGAAAAGATACTTGATATGATTTCAGTTTTTTTAAATTTACCAAGGCTTGATTTGTGACCCAAGGTATGATCTAATCTGGAGAATGTTCCATGAGCACTTGAGAAGAAAGTGTAGTGTATTGTTTTTGGATGGAATGTCCTATAAATATCAATTAAGTCTATCTTGTTAAATGTGTCATTTAAAGCTTGTGTTTCCTTATTTATTTCATTTTGGATGATCTGTCCATTGGTGAAAGTGGGGTGTTAAAGTCCCCTACTATGATTGTGTTACTGTCGACTTCCCCTTTTATGGCTGTTAGCATCTTCCTTATGTATTGAAGTGCTCCTATTCTGGGTACACAAATATTTACAATTGTTATATCTTCTTCTTGGATCGATCCCTTGATCATTATGTAGTGTCCTTCTTTGTCTCTTTTAATAGTCTTTATTTTAAAGTCTGTTTTGTCTGATATGAGAATTGCTACTCCAGCTTTCTTCTCATTTCCATTTGCATGGAATACCTTTTTCCATCCCCTCACTTCAGTCTGTATGTGTCCCTCGGTCTGAAGTGGGTCTCTTGTAGACAGTATATATACGGGTCTTGTTTTTGTATCCATTCAGCCAGTCTGTGTCTTTTGGTGGGGGCATTTAATCCATTTACATTTAAGGTAATTATCAATATGTATGTTCCTATTCCCATTTTCTTCATTGTTTTGGGTTTGTTATTGTAGGTCTTTTCCTTCTCTTGTGTTTCTTGCCTAGAGAAGTTCCTTTAGCATTTGTTGTAAAGCTGGTTTGGTGGTGCTGAATTCTCTTAACTTTTGCTTATCTGTAAAGGTTTTAATTTCTCCATCGAATCTGAATGATATCCTTGCTGGGTAGAGTAACCTTGGTTGTAGGTTTTTCCCTTTCATCACTTTAAATATGTCCTGCCACTCCCTTCTGGCTTGCAGAATTTCTGCTGAAGATTAGCTGTTAACCTAATCTTATGGGGATTCCTTTGTATGTTATTTGTTGCTTTTCCCTTTCTGCTTTTAATATTTTTTCTTTGTATTTAATTTTTGATAGTTTGATTAATATGTTTCTTGCAGTGTTTCTCTTTGGGTTTATCCCATCTGTGCTTCCTGGACTTGATAGACTATTTCTTTTCCCAAGTTAGGGAAGTTTTCGACTATAATCTCTTCAAATATTTTCTCAGACTCTTCTTTTTTTGTCGTCTTCTTCTAGGAACACTGTAATTCGAATGTTGGTGCATTTAATGTTCTCCCAGAGGTCTCTGAGGCTGTCCTCAATTCTTTTCATTCCCTTTTTCTTTATTCTTCTCCTTGGCAGTTATTTCCACCACTTTATCTTCCAGCTCACTTATCCGTTCTTCTGCCTCAGTTATTCTGTTATTAATTCCTTTTAAAGTATTTTTAATTTCAGTAATTGTGGTGTTCATCACTGTTTGTTTGCTCTTTAGTTCTTCTAGATCCTTGTTAAATGTTTCTTATATTTTCTCCATTCTGTTTCTGAGATTTTGGATCATCTTTACTATCATTACTCTGAGTTCTTTTTCAGGTACATTTCCTATTTCATCTTCATTTATTTGGTCTTGTAGGTTTTTCTTTGCTGTTTCATCTGTACCATATTTTTTTGTCGTTTCATTTTTTTTTTTAATGGGTGATGCTGTATTCCTGTCTTACTGGTTGTTTGGGCTGAGACGTCCAGCACTGGAGTTTGCAGGTGTTAGATAGATCTGGGTCTTGGTCCTGAGATGAGGTCCTCTGGGAGGCCTCAGTGTGATTTATATTCCCTGGGGTCTGAGGTTCTCTGTTAGACCAGTGGTTTGGACTTGGAGCTCCCACCACAGGAGCTTGGGCCTGACCTCTGGCCCGGGAACCAAGATTCCACAAGCTTTGTGGTGCAGTTAAAAAAAAAAAAAAAAGAAGAAATAAAGAAAAAAAGTAGCAGTACAATATCCAAGAATAAAAAACAAAATAAAATTAGAAAGATAAAATGTATATTAGGAAAAATAAAACTATAATTGAAACAACTTCAATAGGGTAGAAATAAAACCACAGCAGGAGAAAGGCAAAAAAAAATCGGGGGGGGGGCAACAAGCCAAAAGGAGTGATCCCTAACAAAGTATAAAGAATAAAATAAAATTAGAAAAATAAAAGATTTATTAGGAAAAATAAAAATATAAAACAATCAAGAATAGTGAATCAACAAGGTAAAACAGAACCCCAATCTAAAAGAGGAAAAAAGAAAAGAAAAAAGAAAAAAAGCCTTGGCTATAGGGGCAGAGTTTAGGCAGGGGTGGGGGTGGGGGGGTGGAACTTAGGCAGGGGTGGGGTTTAGGGTGGGGTGGGACCTAGGCAGGTGGGGGGGTGACGTTTGAGCATGGGGTGGGGCCTAGGCAGGGCGACATTCATCATGGGGCGGGGCCTCTGCCTAGGACCTGTGCGCAGAAGGGGAGAGGCCACACATAGAAAGGAGGGCCTCTGGAGTGTGGGGTTCCAGAGTTTGGAGTTAGGGTCCTGGGGGGGTAGGGGCGGGGCTTGGGCTCTGCACAGCAGGAGGGGGGCTCTGAGGGCACAGGATTAGGCCCAGAAGCCCAACAGGCTTCCCAGTGCCTAAGTGGACAGGGAAAGCATTGGCCCCGTTCCCTTCTGTTCCTTCATGCCCCTCCCCCAGTGTCTCTCCCAGGTTCTCATAGCTGCTGGACCCCTAACCATGGGTGGGTCCCGCTGGGTGTAGGAACTCCTTCCCTCCCACTGCCACCCCTCAGGGGTGCTGGTCCCATAGGTCTGGCCTTTACTTTTGCTCCCCCTTCCATCCCTCCCATCCCCTCTGGACCCACATGGCTGGAGGGGGCCTAGGTGGGCAGAGGATCAGGCTCGTGATCTCAACAGGTTCCTAGGGGCCCAAGTGGGCAGGGAAAACCTGGCCACACTCCCTTTTGATCCTCTGCCCTCCCAGTGGTTCTCCAATTTCCCACTTTGGGTGTGGGAATCCCTTCTCCTCCCCCAGACACCCCTCAGGGGCACTGATCCCATCCCACCGCCACTTCTCCTCCCCCTTAACCCTCCCCATGCCCCACTTCCTACCCAGTCGCTGAGAGTTCCTCCTGTCCCCTTAGGTGTCTGTGGTCCCCCACAGATGCCTGGTAGGTGCCCTAGTTGTGAGGAGAGGTAAATTCTGCATCCTTCTAGTATACCATCTTGACTCCACCCCCACTAGAGCATTTACTTTAGAAAATTTTATAATTATAAATTATTTCTCTGCCCTTTTGAGATGTAAATCTTCAACAACTCAGGAATGTCTTTTTCAACGACCTGGGATCCCTCCCTTTGAAATGTAATCTTCAAAAAAGATAGTGGCCCTCTCTCCCAGTCTCTGTGGGAGGGTCAGAATCTGACTTCCATAGGAGCCCATTAGGAAACACAGGTGGCCTAATCACATTGATTAGCCTCTTCTCAACATACTCCAGTAGTTTGCCAGTAGCTTACTCCATGCTTAAAACTCTCTCATCTTTTGTTTCACAGGAGTTGAGTTCAATCTCTTCCCCTTATTGTAATAGTCTTGAATAGAGTCTTCCTTGCCTGTTTCATTCTAACAATTGTAGTTTTGTTTGTTTGTTTGTTTGTTTTTGGACAGCTCAAAGATCTCAGAGTAAGGACCTGCAGACACCGAAATGTGTGAGGTCATAAGTGTTTTATTTTCGAACTGTAGGGAAGTTCATTAATGGCAAGGCCTGCTCACATACACAGAGCCTTTCATGCATCTCTCTTAAGTAGGTACCAGCAGCCAAGACTCAGTAGACATTTGAGAAAAGCTTCCACTGGGAAATAAAGAGAAGAAAAGCCCAAGAGAGCATTTAACTTAAGTGTGCAAAGAAAGACAGAGACAGAGAGAACGTGGTGTAAAAGAGTATCTAAGCCAGAGGTGTAATGAAATTAGAGTGCTATAATTTGATTTGTTCTGAAAGAGGTTAGAATACAGAGGGACTCCATAATTTGTTAGTAAGTATGGTAAAATTTCAACGGTTTGAATTAAAAGAATAAAAATGGAATGGTAACTTTATAAAAGATGTGAGAAAAAAAAAAGAATGAAGAATTCAAAAGAGAGAAAGAACACTTAGCCCTCCATCCCAAGACAGAAAAGAAATGTAGAAATAAAGGAAGCAAAAGAAAACAGGAAAAATAAAAGAAAGGAATATGTTTTTTAAAAGCCTAAAAATGCCATTATGCAAAATAAATATAAACTTGCCAATTAAAAGGTAGAGATTGTAAGAATATATTCTTCAAAAAAAAATTAGATTTGTGCTGGTTACAAGAGACATACTTAAAATATAAGGACACAGTAAAGTCAAAATAAACAGACAGAAAAAGGTATACTAGATAAATACTAACCAAAAGGAAGGTAACAAACTTCTTTTCTATAGCCTCTTTATATGCTCTTAGCCCAGGTTTATTAATGGTGTTGCTTAAATGTTTTATATCCTATCAATTTTGATCTGTCATTTTATTAGTTACTGAAAGAAATATGATAAATCTTCCATCATGATGGTTATTTTGTTGAATTTTTTTTTGCTTCATATGTTTTGAGACTACATATTAGGTGCCAGAAGCTTAGAAATACTATGACTTCTTAGTAAGTTTCCTTTTTATTAAAATCAAAATATAATGAGCCCAGTTATAATTAGTAACATGGTTTTTCTTAGTTTGTTTAATCTGTTATTAACATAGCCACCTCAGCTTTACTTTGTATTTTCCTAGTATGTTCTTTTATTTATTTATTTATTTTAAATATCCATCTTTTCTTAGGCATTGTAATTTTGATGTTTGTCTTGTTAATAGCTTAATCTTTTAATCTTACCTGATAATCTTTTTAACAGACTCATATATTACATTTAGAGTTATTGTTCTAAAAATATGTTTGGATTTATTTCCACCATTAATTTTTGTGTTTTCTAAATACCGTTCTTCACTGCTTCTTTTTTGTGATTTCTTGACTGCTTTTATATTAGTAGGAAAATGTAACAAGATCCAAACAAATAATATTTCACTTCTTCCTAATAATTCAATGATATAAGATTGTATTCATTCTGGACAAATCTTTTACCTTAGATATATATATTTTTTAACTTATTAATTAATTTATTTTTTGGCTGCATTGGGTCTTTGTTGCTGTGCACGTGCTTCCTCTAGTTGTGGCAAGCAGGGGCTACTCTTCATTGCGGTGCATGGACTTCTCATTGCCGTGGCTTCTCTTGTTGTGGAGCACAGGCTCTAGGCACGCAGGCCTCAGTAGTTGTGGCACCTGGGCTCAGTAGTTGTGGCTCATGGGCTGTAGAGCACAGGCTCAGTAGTTGTGGCGCACGGGCTTAGTTGCTCTGTGGCATGTGGGATCTTCCTGGAACAGGGCTCGAACCTGTGTCCCCTGCATTAGCAGGAGGATTCTTAACCACTGTGCAACCAGGGAAGTCCAATCTTAGATATTACTAATCAAGGTTTTAATTTCACAAATGTTAATTCCAAAATTAGTGAATTTCATTAGTATTATTTTATACATCAGTATCAATTTAAACTCATTCTTGATCATTTTCTTGAGCTGTAGACCTTCCTTAGAGTATAATTTCTCTTCCTCTTGATATTTTTACAAGTTGCATCATGAGAAACTCTTGGTGGTAAGCTATTATTTTTCTTTTAATATTTTTGGATATACCTTTATCTCATCTTTATTGTTGAATTATAGTTTGATGTTTTACAAATCGTAAATTGATAAATACTTCTTCTCAGGAATTTGACCATATTTTCCCCCTTTTGTTGTTGTTGTTGTCATTGATTAGTCTGGTGTCTGACTAAATGATATCCCTTTCTAGATAATCTCTCTTTTCCTTCCAGTTGCTTCTATTTATTTATTTATTTTTGGCAACATAACAGAGAAAGGATTTATTTCAGTGACTTTATATAGTACTAAATGTAAATCTTTAATATCATGCATCTGAAGTGTTATAAAAATTGTAAACTTTATTCAGTGGTTTCCAGTTGCTTTTGATAACTTTTTGACTCTGTGCTCTTTTGTTTCACTATTATGTTTCAAAGTGTGGATTTATTATTTATCTTGACTCCAATTTGTTAGGCTCTCTGAATTTGTAAATTTATGTCTTTCATGAATACTGGGAATTTCTCAGATGTTCTTTTTGTATGTTTTTTCTCCCCCATTCTCTGTTCTTTTCTCTGGAAACTACTTCTAATTTAGACATGATTCTTTCCCTGTTTCTGAGCCTCATTTCATCTCCATCTCTATGTCTTTCTAGGCTTTTTTCTATTATTATTATTTATCATTATTATTTTCATGATGTTTAAAACATTCTTATGTTTTTTGGTTGTACCTTTTCTTAAAGCATTTTAAACATATTTATTTAAGGTTTGATATTTAGTAAGTCGACCATCTGAAATTCTTTCTGACATTTTTATCTTTACAGTCTCATTCATGTGGCTAATTTCATTATGCTTTTAAAAACTGAGTTGTATTTTCAGATTTAAAGAAATGCTATGAGGCTCTAGTTTTTATGTTATCTTTTTTTTTCTTTTTGGCCAGGAACTCTAGACTGTTACCAAACTTGGAACCCTCTTCAGCTCTTTTCTTGGGACGCTTTGGGCCATTCTACTACTGTACATTTAAATCTTTAATTGTGTGAAGAGAGGGATTTTATTATGATTTCTGGAGGAGACATATATTCCATCCAAATTCCAGGCCAGGCAGTCAGGTGTCTTTTTGTTTTCTTTTTTCAAACTGACAGTGAGATCAGATTTTTTTCCCAGACCATCTTCATTGAGGGTAGATTAGGGGTATCTTATTTTCACTTACATTCTCAGTTTTAATGCCACCAGCAAGTTCCCTCCGTGCATTTAAAGGGGTGTTTATAGTTGTATCCCAATATTTCTTGGTGTTTGGTAATTGGAGATTTTCAGGATATTTAGTCTGCTGTTTAATTATAGAGGTCAATATAATCATTCTCTATATTGAAAGCCATTTACATTTATTTTTATATTTATACTTATAAATTTACCAAGACCTAGACATACCAAACGTGTTTTAAATAGAAGCATCATACAGGAAAGTAGTGAGATTTTTTTGGGTCCTCATAGGTTTCTTTTCTGCAGATTTTGCTTCTCCTTTTGCAATATATTTTTAAGAAGCTAAGACTCCTTAAATAAGTTCAAGGTTAAAGAAAATAAGCTGAAAACAAATTAGGAAAAATGTCTGCAAAGATTTCTGTTTCAAAGAATAAAAGAGCCCCTGGGAATATATCTAAGTGCATGAGATTGAGCACTGAGAAGGAGAGAATGAGGCCAGAATGCTCTCACCACAAAAAGGAAAAATTCCTAAGTACTGCAGGTAAATAAAGGCTGGCATCTCTTGTATTTGACCTCTGTAGCCCTTGCATGTCCCACTGGCATTTTAGAGCCCACTTTGCTCTTTCCTCCTATACTGGGACCAGATAATGAAAAGTCTTGTGGGACTAAACTGTCAACAATAAGTAAAACATCCAATTTACATGGTAGACACTTCTTTATTATTGAACCAGCTTATCTAGTCTCCAAACTTATTTTTCTTTCTAATAGCCTGGACTTGGGTTGTTTATCTACTTTTATTACTAAGTCTGCCAAAACTTAAATTGGTTAAGCATTGATGTTTTTTCATTTATACAGTGCATCTTGTTTGTGTGTTATGGTTTGGCATTACAAACAAGAATAAGAATATAATCACAAGGTCATTTTAAAAAACTGGCAGTACATTTCTCTCTTTTCCTCTCTTTCTCCCTCCCTCCCTCCTTCTCCCCTTCTTCCTTCCTTCCATCTCTCTCTCTCTTTCTTCTTTTCTTGGGCAGATAGTATTTATCCAGGAAGCAGATATAATGAAGAAACGAGGAAGAGGTCAGCAGAAACAAAATGATAGATACATCTCATTTTGATAGATGTATCACTGATACATCATTTTCAGTGATGCCTTTGAAATTTGCCCCCAAACCTAACGGTTACATAAAGCAACCATTATATTCTTGATTCTATATTTTTTAGAGCAGTTTTAGGATCATAGCAAAATTGAGCAGAAGGTAGAGATATTTCCCATGTAAGCCCTGCCCCTACAAATGAATAGCCTCCTCCATTATCAATATCCCCCAGCAGAAAGGTGCATCAGTTACAACTGATGAACCTACAATGACATCGTTATCACCTAGTCTGTAATTTACATTAGGGTTCATTCTTGGTGTCATACGTTCTGAGTTTGGACCAAATTCTAATGGCATGTACTCACTGTTACAGCATCATACACAGTAATTTCACTGCCCTAAAAACCCTTTGTGCTCCACCTGTTTCCTTCCTTCCTTCCTGACTCTGGCAACCCTGATCTTTTTAATGTCTCCATAATATTGCCTTTCCTAAAATGTCATGGAGTTGGAATCATATAGAAATCAGCCTTTTCAGATTGGTTTCTTTCACTTGATAATATGCATTTAAGTTCCCTGCATGTCTTTTCATGGCTTGATAGCTGATTTTTTTTTAGCGGTAAACAATATTCCATTGTCTTGATGTACAATAGTTGTTTTTCTATTCACCTACTGAAGGATATCTTGATTGCGTCGAAGTTTTAGAAAGTATAAATAAAACTGCTATAGACATTCATGTGCAGGTTTGTGTGTCAACATAAGTTTTCAACACCTTTGGATAAATACCAAGGAGGACAATTACTGGATCAAATGGTAAGAGTATTATTTTTAATTTTCTAAGAAATCACCAAACTGTTTTCCAAAGTGGCTATACCACTTAGCATTCTCACCAGCAATAAATGAGAGTTGATGTTGCTCTGCATTCTTACCAGCATTTGGCATTGCCAGTGTTCTGGATTTTGGCCACTCTAACAGGTGTACAGTGGTATCTCATTGCTGCTTTAATTTACATTTCCCTGATGACGTACGATGTTCATCTGCTTATTTGCCATCTCTGTATCTTTTTGGATGAGGTGTCTGTTAAGTTATTTGACCTGTATTTTAATCAGGTTTTTTCTTATGGTTGAGTTTTAAAAGTTCTTTGTATATTTTGGATAACACTCTTTATCAGGTATACCTTTTGCAAATGTTTTCTCCCAGTCTGTGGATTGTTTTCTTGTTCACTTGACACTGTCTTTCAAAAAGCAGAAATTTAAAATTTTAATGAAGTCCAGCTTATTAATTCTTTCTTTCATGGTTCATGCCTTTGGTATTGTACCTAAAAAGTCATTGTCAAACCTAAGGACATATAGATTTTCTATGTTATCTACTAGGAGATGTATAATTTATATTTTACATTAAGTCTGTGATTCATTTTGAGTTTTTTTGCAGAAGGTTTAAGGTCTTTGTCTAGATTCATTTTCTGCATACTTATGTCCAGTTGTTCCAATTGTAGGCTATAGTTGTCCATCATATCCTGTTGATTGATGATGTTGCTGACTTCGTTATTGATTTTCTGCCCCCTGGATCTGTCCATTTCTGATAGAAGGGTGTTGAGGTCTCCAATTATGATAGTGGATTCATGTATTTCTCCTTGTAATTCTATCAGTTTTGCCTCATGTACTGTATTTGGGTGCTCTATTGTTAGGTGCATACACATTAAGGATTATGTCTCTTTGAAGAATTGACCCCTTTATCATTATGTAATGTCCTTACTTATCCCTGATAACTTTCCTGGGTCTGGAATCTACTCTTCCTGAAATTAATATAGTTTACTTCTACTTTCTTTTGATTGGTGTTGGCATAGTATATCTCTCTCCATCTATTCACTTATAATCTATGTGTGTTTATATTTAAAGTGGATATCTTAAAAACATAGTGTATAGTTGGGTCATTTTTTTTTAAATCCACTTTGAGAATCTCTGTCTTAATTGGTGCATTTACACCACTCATGTTCAAAGTGATTGTTGACAATGATTACAAATGTGAAAGAGAAATTAAGGAAACAGTCCCGTTTACCACTGCAACAAAAAGAATAAAATACTTTGGAATAAACATACCCAAGAAGACAAAAGACCAGTATGCAGAAAAATATAAGACACTGATGAAAGAAATTAAAGATGAGACAAACAGATGGAGAGATATACCATGTTCTTGGATTGGAAGAATCAACATTGTGAAAATGACTCTACTACCCAAAGCAATCTACAGATTCAATGCAATCCCTATCAAACTACCAATGGCATTTTTTCACAGAACTAGAAAAAAAACTTTCACAATTTGTATGGAAACACAAAAGACCCAAATAGCCAAAGCAATCTTGAGAAAGAAAAATGGAGCTGGAGGAATCAGGCTCCCTGACTTCAGACTATACTACAATCTACAGTAATCAAGACAGTATGGTTCTGGCACAACAACAGATATATAGATCAATGGAACAGGATACAAAGCCCAGAGATAAATCCACACACATATGGTCACCTTATCTTTGATAAAGGAGGCAAGAGAATACAATGGAGAAAAGACAGCCTGTTCAATAATAGTATCTCTCTCCATCTATTCACTTATAATCTATGTGTGTTTATATTTAAAGTGGATATCTTAAATGGTGCTGGGTGCTGGGAAAACTGGACAGCTACATGTAGCAGAATGAAATTAGAACACTCCCTAACACCATGCACAAAAATAAACTCAAAATGGATTAAAGACCTAAATGTAAGGCCACACACTATCAAACTCTTAGAGGAAAACACAGGCAGAACATTCTATGACATAAATCACAGCAAGATCCTTTTTGACCCACCTCTTAGAGAAATGGAAATAAAAACAAAAATAAACAAATGGGACCTAATGAAACTTAAAAGCTTTTGTACAGCAAAGGAATCCATTAACAAGATGAAAATACAACCCTCAGAATGGGAGAAAATATTTGCCAATGAAGCAACTGACAAAGCATTAATCTCCAAAATATACAAGCAGCTCATGTAGCTCAATATCCAAAAAACAAACAAACAACCCAATCCAAAAATGGGAAGAAGACCTAAATAGACATTTCTCCAAAGAAGATATACAAATTACCAACAAAAACTTGAAAAGATACTCAACATCACTAATCATTAGAGAAATGCAAATCAAAACTACAATGATATATGACCTCACACAGGTCAGAATGGCCATCATCAAAAAATCTACAAACAATAAATGCTGCAGAGGGTGTGGAGAAAAGGGTATCATCTTGCACTGTTCATGGGAATATAACTTGATACAGCCACTATGGAGAACAGTATGGAGGTCCCTTAAAAAACTACAAATAGAACTACCATACGACCCAGCAATCCCACTGCTGGGCATATACCCTGAGAAAACCATAATTCAGAAAGAGTTGTTTACCACAATGTTCATTGAAGCACTATTTACAATAGCCAGGACATGGAAGCAACCTAAGTGTCCATCGACAGATGAATGGATAAAGAAGATGTGGTACATATATACAATGGAATATTACTTGCCATAAAAAGAAACGAAATTGCATTATTTGTAGTGAGGTGGATGGACCTAGAGTCTGTCATACAGAGTGAAGTCAGAAAGAGAAAAACAAGTACCATATGCTAACACATGTACATGGAATCTAAAAAAAGAAAAAAAATTGCATCTGATGAACCTAAGGGCAGGACAGGAATAACGACACAGGCATAGAGAATGGACTTGAGGACACAGGGAGGGGGAATGGTAAGCTGGGATGAAGTAAGAGTGTAGTGTTGACATATATACACTACCAAATATAAAATAGGTAGTGGGAAGCAGCCGAATAGCACAGGGAGATCAGCTCAGTGCTTTGCGACCCCCTAGGGGATGGATTAGGAGGGTGGGAGGGAGATGCAAGAGGGAGCGTATATGGGGATATATGTATGCATATAGCTGATTCACTTTGTTATACAGCAGAAAGTAACACAACACTGTAAAGCCATTATACTCCAATAAAGATGTTAAAATAAATTAAAAAAAAAAAACTTACTGCCATCCTAGCTGATATTTTTCTTGCCATGGATATAGGCGGCTAGCTACACCACTTGAAAATTGTTTGTCTGAAAATAGCAGGTATGTCACACCTGTTTCAGAATGTTTTTCATAGAAAGAAAGCCTCAAGTGGGGTCTTCCCTGGTGGTGCAGCAGTTAGAAATGCACCTGCCAATGCAGGGGACATGGGTTCGAGCCCTGGTCTGGGAAGATCCCACATGCCGTGGAGCAGCTAAGCCCATGTGCCACAACTACTGAGCCTGCACTCTACTGCCCGCGATCCACAACTACTGAAGCCCATGCACCTAGAGCCTGTGCTCCACAGCAAGATAAGCCACCACAATGAGAAGCCCGCGCACCGCAAGGAAGAGTAGACCCTCCTTGCCGCAACTAGAGAAAGCCTGCCTGCAGCAACGAAGACCCAATGCAACCAAAAATAAACATTTGATATGCATGCCTAGATAATACACACAAGCACAGACACATTAAAAACACAGTCTTTTTGTTTTGTTTATGGTTTCCTTTGCTGTGTAAAAGCCTTTGAGTTTAGTTAGGTCCCATTTGTTTATTTTTGTTTTTATTTTCCTTACTTTAGGAGGTGGATCCAAAAAGATATTGTTGCAATTTATGTCAAAGTGTTTTGCCTGTGTTTTTCCTCTAAGAGTTTATAGTATCCGACCTTACATTTAGGTCTCTAATCCATTTTGAGTTTTTTGTGTGTGTGTATGGTGTTAGGAAGTGTTGTTTTAATTTCATTCTTTTACATGTAGCTGTCCAGTTTTCCCAGCACCACTTATTGAAGAGACTTTCTTTTCTCCATTGTTTATTCTTGTCTCCTTTGTCATAGATTAATTGACCATGGGTGCGTGGATTTATTTCTGGGCTTTCTATTTTGTTCCATTGATCTATATTTCTGTTTTGTGCCAGTACCATACTGTTTTGACAACTGTAGCTTTATAGTATAGTCTGAAATTGGGGGGGCTGATTCCTCCAGCTCTGTTTTTCTTTCTCAAATTGCTTTGGCTATTTAGGGTCTTTTGTGTCTCCATACAAATTAAAAAAAATTTTGTTCTAGTTCTGCGAAAAATGCCATTCACAATTTGATAAGGATTGCATTGAATCTGTAGATTGTCTTGAGTAGTGTAGTCATTTTGAAGATATTGATTCTTCCAGTTCAAGAACATGGCATATCTTTCCATCTGTTTATGTCACCTTTGATTTCTTTCATCAGCATCTTTTTTTTTTTTTTTTTTTTTTTGCGGTACGCGGGCCTCTCACTGTTGTGGCCTCTCCCGTTGCGGAGCACAGGCTCCGGACGCACAGGCTCAGTGGCCTTGGCTCACGGGCCCAGCCGCTCCACGGCATGTGGGATCCTCCTGGACCGGGACACGAACCTGTGTCCCCTGCATCAGCAGGCGGACTCTCAACCACTGCGCCACCAGGGAAGCCCCTCATCAGCATCTTATAGTTTATGGAGTACAGGTCTTTTGCCTCCTTAGGTAGGTTTATTCCCAGATACTTTATTCTTTTTGATGTGATGGTAGATGGGATTGTTTCCTTAATTTCTCTTCCTGATCTTTTGTTGTTAGTGTATAGGAATGTGAGGGATTTCTGTGTATTAACTTTGTATTCTGCAACCTTATAAAATTCACTGATGAGCTCTACTAGTTTTCTAGTAGCATCTTTAGGATTTTCTATGTATAGTATCATGTCATCTGCAAACAATGAGAATTTTACTTTGTCTTTTCCAATTTGGATCCCTTTTATTTCTTTTTCTTCTCTGATTGCCATGGCTAGAACTTCCAAAACTATGTTGAAGAAAAGTGACGAGAGTGGACATCCTTGTCTTGTTCCTGATCTTAGAGGAAATGCTTTCAGCTTTTCAGTGTTGAACGTGATGTTACCTGTGGGTTTGTCATATATGGCCTTTATCTCACAGACATAGAAAATAAATTTATGGCTACCAAAGGGGAAAGGTAGGGTGGGAGGGATAAATTAGGAGTTTGGGATTGACATATACACACTACTATATTTAAAATAGATAACCAACAAGGATATACTGTATAGTTTAGGGAACTCTACTCAATAATCAGTAATAACCTAATAGGAAAAGAACTTGAAAAAGAATAGTTATATGTATAACTGAAGCAGTTTGCTGTATACCTGAACCTAACACAACACTGTAAATCAACTATACTCCAATAAAAAAAAAAAGAACAAAGTCTTCAGCATGGCTGGCCATTCAGAAGACATGTGTAGGTGAATATTTGTAAATCTATGGGTGTTTGTTCCTGAAAGGAAAAAAAAAAGAATCCTGCTTTAGTTTCTTTTAAAAGCTCATAGAATTCCTAGGAAGATTTAAGATTTTGAGAAACATCAATTACGATTTAGTATAGGGGTGTGAAATATAAAATAGGAGAAAAGTGCTTTCTAGCTAAGAGTAACTCAGATCTGTATGTCAGAACCAGGGTTAACTCTTTTCTATTCCCACTGCACACTCATAACATGAATATAAAATGTCCTTCTTACTTCCTGGGTAGGGATGCTCTTCATTTGAAATACTGGAAGTGGTTTTACTTTTTGCGCACCTGACAAAGGCATTAAACTTAGGACAGAAAGCTAAAACTGGCATAAGTTCAAGAACGGTTAAGTAGAAGCTTGGCAGACCCAATGCTTCTGCAAGGCTCTGTCTTCAAGCACTCATGGAGCACATTTAGTAATCAAGGGAGCTAGCAGATGGCCTAAGAGGTACCTCACACACTTCTTGTTGTGTTTCTTGTTCAAATAACCAAAGAGGAAACATACCACTTTTCATTAGCGTTATCACATTGGATTGCAATACATATCGAGGGCAGGTATTTGAAACTTGTATTATACATAACCTTAGAATATTAACACCGAGCGAGATATAAAGTATAAGTACTGACATATGTTAGTAGCATATAACAGGCCCACTCAAATAAATGTTTCAGTATAGTTGAAAATGATCATTAGAAATTTAAGTAAATTTATGGCTTTCTGCTGTACTATTTTAAGAAGATAGCACAAAAGATATCTTAATTAAAAAATTGTGCATTAGTCTTTTTGAAATTCAGACATCTAAGTTAACAGGCATTCTTCGTACAGCAAATGCTGTAAAACTGTTATTTTTCAGAGAATTAGCAGCTGACTTAAGATGAAATCATGAGTCCAGGACCAGAAACTAGGCTTCCAAATGGTTACTCAAATCTCAGATCACTTAAATTTCCACACTGTGTTTTGTCTATTTAATCTGCACAGCCTCTGCTGAGGCCCTTCACTTTCAACCGTCTCAGTATTTCCTTCTGAAGCCCTCACCATGCACAAGACACAGAACCCAACACACACAAACTGTACTTGCTCTCTCAGGCGCTTCTATTCTCAGCTGTTATGACCGGGAATTATAATCTGCTTTTAATGGCATTATACATTTTTAATTAGTCTAGAATTATTTATTGAGAATGTCATGATGAAAATGGCCAGAATATTCTAAAATTTAAGGTGTAGGATACTGCAAAGGCTTAGATTCTATTGCATTTACCCATTCAGGTCTTGGTTTACGTGTGTAGAAATAACTGTCCTGATTATCAAAGTTGTCTCCGAGGATTAAATATGAATGTATGTATAAGTGTTTTAGACATCATCAGTTGTTATTTTTAGCTCTTGATCAGAAACTGCCACTGCCACAAAAATGAACTGTTTTCTTTAGTTTGTAACTTGAGGAAATACAGACAGATGCTCAAAATATTTTTAAAATGAATACATTTCTCAGGTCTTTACTCCAGATTAAGTTGCTCCAGCTGCTGCCCTTATACCTGCTACTGATTTATCTCTGTCGTATATTTAAATATGAGGAATTTTCCTATTTTAATAGCAAATGCCAACTGCTACAGAAAGCTTGTTTTAACCCCTCCAGCTGGACAGCACAAATTGATTCAATATGTACGTTGAGAATCTACATTGTGCCTGACCCTGTGGCAGGGCTCTGTATTCTTTTTCTGGCCTTCCTTAGTATGTTTTCTATGCTTTCTTTAGGAAACATGCCCTGTTCCCCCTCAAATTATTTATTAAAGCACATGTTTCATTTCTTACTGTAGTGCATGAGCTCCTGAAAGCCAGACTCTGTGCTTAATTTACGTTTATATTTGCTGCAACATCTTTTACAGTATTTCACAATGAATCCTTAATAGGAAGCCCCTGAATGTATCCGTGAATAAATGGATATATGAATGTGATTCCTTAGCTTCATTTTTCCTGATATTTCTACCTCCAGGCACTGCTCTGTTTTTATTCATTTTCCAACATATGAGAGTAACACTCTTAAAATAGATTAGCCTCGTGCAATACAAAAACATTTCTTTACCAAGGTCATTTTTATAATTAAGTTTCCTCCCACTTTTCTGACAGTGTCCTCTTTCAGGCTTTTCTTTCTTAGCCCGCTCCTTAAATTTTAATGTTTCTTAGAGTTCTGCCTTTGAAATTACTTTTGCTTTTTTCCCCATAATTCTCTGAGAGTTTTCACCCATTCCCATTTTCAATTATATTTATTTAAGAATGAATTTCAAATCTCGACTTCAAATCCAGAGTCTTCTCCTAAATCTATCTGTTCATCCAACCCTACAGCCCAGGATCCCTTGGATGATCCAAGGAACATCCTACACAACATGTCAAAGTGGCAACTCATCATCTCTGTGCTCCCCCAGCTCCCCATTGCTCTTCCTTTTCAAAGTCTATTCTGCTAGGGAATGACACACAGACTCGCCAGTCAGTTGCCCAAGACAGACCCCGAGGCACCTTTCCTAACTCTGTATTCTCCCTTTCCTACTATTAACACTAATATATTAATATATCTCTGGAAGCCACTCACCTCTCTCTACTCTCAGTGATACTTTACTACTTAAGGCCATTATCATCTCCTTCAAATACCACATTAATGTCTACTAACTATAGTATTGTATTCCTCTATGATAGACCCTGATCTCCTATCATTTACCCCACTAGAGCCAAGAAAATGTTCCTAAAGATAAAATCTGATTATGAAGCTCCGCTGCTTAAAAGCCTATCACAGGGTCCCTACTGTGCTTAGAATAGAGTCCAAAAGCTTTCTGTGGTTTACAAGGTCCTAAGTAATCTACCATCTATTTACTTCTATTTATCTATTTATCTTCCCTCCTTACCAGTTTCCCCCAACGATGCTCACAATTTCTCCTAGTTCCTGGAACACATCCTGCTCTTTCCTTTCCACGTGTGAACCCCTGCCTGCTCCAGGCTTCACTCCCACCCCACCAGATCATAGACCCCATGTCACTCTTGCACTCTTTGTACTCCTGATGTACACTGGGTTCTCCCATAAACATAGCTCAAGTTCTTTAAAGTACTTCTTGTTCATTATTGCCCACGTTCATATGCTCTTCACTTAATCTTATCTCTATCTTTTATATTTACATTATAGATTTTTTCTTAAAACACTAATTGGTACTGCATGATATTTACACTTCATTGTATCTGCAGACACATTTGTACTGTTATTTGCTCAACTGATATATGATTATGTAATATATATATAAAATAATTTTAAAAACATAGATTTCTTATGAACTCATATTATTGGGCTCACACAGACGACTTAATGATTCGTTGTGGTTAGCATCAAATACATTGGTTTATAATTTCAGCAGTTCACCATTTAACAGTTTGGAAAGGGCATTTTTAAAATTATGAGAGATATACCAAGTAATGAAATGGCATTGCATTTCTGCCAGGGAGTTTTCTTAGACATTGAGAATAAATTTTAATTGTAAAATAATTATAACTTTTCAAATTAACCTATTCTGGAATTTAGAATTTCCGTCTATGATTTGAAGATACATTCAATCTTAAGTACTGAAGGAACTCTTGTTTGCTTCCCTGAGACAAATTGATGATCATATTTTCTACTGCTCAGCATCTCATAGCATAATCTTATTCAGTTTTATAGGTTCAGAATAATTTGCACAAGTGTATATGGCTAAAAAATGACTAAAGATGAAAATTTGTACACGTTGCCATTTTCCTCTTTTCTTAGTTTAGGGTAAAGCTTCTCTATTGTCTTGAATAATTCAGATTTCTCTTTTTTGCAGAAGAAAAATGAGAAAGGTGATTCAAACTGAGGCAGACTAGGCATTTCCAATTGACAGCTATAACCTTGTATAAG
Source organism: Aethalodelphis obliquidens (assembly GCF_003676395.1). Classification (NCBI taxonomy): domain Eukaryota; kingdom Metazoa; phylum Chordata; class Mammalia; order Artiodactyla; family Delphinidae; genus Aethalodelphis; species Aethalodelphis obliquidens. The sequence continues at coordinate 20,837,157 of NW_020837948.1, forward strand.
CAAATCCATCCTGTTATAGATAAAGTGCTGAATGTTTTCACTTCCTTTTTTTGTAAAAGAGGTCAGAGTGTCCAACTGGCAGTATCTTGGAGCCCAAGGGAGGTTTGTAATGTTATTCTCCATCTAGTAAGATGTATTAGGACTCTTTATTGAAACACAGAACAAGGTCTCGACATTTTTTGACTTTTTAGAAAACTTTATTTGGAGATAGAGTAGAAAAATGCCTACCAAACTAAAAGTAACTAGAACATATCTGTCAGGCTTACACATTTTGTGTGCTGTAAATCCTAGAATATGTTGAGTTGAAAATATTTAGTAAGATTAAGGCATAGCAAGATATTTTCACCTTGGTTCAGTAAGTCACTAATATATAAAAATACATAAATATAAATATCTTTTTGAATAAACTTTATGCCATTAAATTAGTGAATTGAATGCATATGGTATATCAACAGTACTAAAGAATTGGATTGACAGATGCTTTTTATTTTAGTCACAAAAAAAGGTATGTGATTTCAGTAATAGGAAAAGTTTTTTTTTTTTTTAAAGCTCCCGTTAAAGAATACAAATTAATCACAACACCATGGAGAAAGTGTTCAGGATTCATTTCTATGTACACATGAAACACTCAAAGTCAAAATGCTGTTTTAAACTAATGAGGAAAATCAGGACAAAAGAAATATTGTTTTGAATCTACCAAAAAAAGGATACAGGAGGATCAAGATCACAAAAATAACTAAAGGCAGCATTGCTGAGATAAGAAAATCAGCATTATGCCCTGCAAAGCAGCAGTGCCCTTGAAAATTTAACAGCTTGGATTAACTGTAACTACTACATGGTGACTATCATAGAAATCCTGAAAACAATCTTTATTCTTTTATAGGAGGGCTGGTTATAACTGTTGCCAACATGTGAGTCTAGAAATTCATTTCATGGAAAAGAATAGCAATATGCTTTCCAGAAAGATATCTATTTTTTTTAATAGGCTGATTGAGAAAGAAGAATTAGGGAAAACAAATTTCTAGAACTTCCTCCCAAAAAAGGATCATTATATCTGTTCTAATCTGATAACGCTTGCAAATTTTCAGCATGTTAAGATGGAAAAAAATGCTATTATAAACATTTTGGTTTCTCCATCTTTTATCCTCATCTTTCTTTTAAAAAAAAACTTTCAAAAGCTCCCTTTTGCATCTTATATTTCTCAATTAAATTTCAGCACTGTCAATTAGTTGATGCTACGCCAGGTGGTGTACAATTTGTTTTTTTATAGTAAATAGGATTAATATTTATAAATTAATTGAATTTATCATGTTCGCTACAAAATTCTAAGCACTCCACAGGCAATTTTGGTCCAGAGCTCCCAATCTTAAATACGGCGCTATAAATGACATTGCTTCTTTGGGATGTGTGGCTTCTTGCATTTTTGTGATACGTATTCTGATTGTACGTATTGTAAAACTGTTGTTCAGGAGTGAAAGTCACTTAGCTTGGGAGTGAATCTGGAGATCAAAGAGACATTTCTGGTCTGTTGTTTTTTTAAGTATACACGAGTTCCTGTGACCCAATAAATTATTTTTCACTTTGTGTAGAGTGGCTCAGGGAAGAGAAATAACTGAAATTGATGGTAATGCAAATTATTGGAAAGTAAAGAGGTCAGACAGGTGATGATTTCTAGCTAGAAACTTCGCTTTTGTATTTTAAAGACAATTAGCTGTCTGAAGAACTTTCATAAATTTTTCAGCATTTATATCCTTGAATTTATGGAAGGTAAAATGAACTGTAAGTGGCATTTGCAAATTTTGTGAAACTTGAAGGTCCCATCAATATCAAGTTTATTTTCCCTCAAGCCGTCTTCTATTTACTCTCAGATAAGCTATATTAATTGTTTTATTTTTGTTTTATTTTTGTTTTATTTTTATTTATTTTTAATTTTGTTTTATTTTGCTTGGATCTTCCAGTCTCCTTCAGTTTTTCAAATCTTATCCATCTTTACCTCCCAGCCTTCATTTTTATTTTTCCTTGGCTCCAGGAAAGATGAATTACATGGCTAGGCATCCCTCCATTTTTTACTGAGAACCTCATTCTCTGAATGATTAAAAAACAACATTTACCAGAAATGTGTGTGGTGTGTGCCTGTGACCGTGTATTGATTTCTACTTTTTTTCCCCTTACTAGATTGTAAGTCCTTTGAGGGCAGAGTCCATATTGCATTTTTCTCTACCGCTCAGGCTGGGATGCTGCTGGTAATTTCTAAATATTTTTAAATGATAGATTTATAAAACAAGTAGAACTTGGGTTATCCATCTTAATGAATCCTACTTCAGTGAGTCAGGATGAATCTCACCAGGGTAGAAGCAACTCTCATTTTAAATTCAACATGATTTTAGTATTCAACAGTAGCTTTGCCTTGACCTTTCCTTGTAATTGCCTGAAGACATCCTCAATGATTACAGGGTTCACTCTGAGGCATTCTACATTAGTGTCCCATAAATCATTGATCTTAAGAGTAAAAAACTGAAAAACTAAAAAGTTTGCCACCTTGTTTTAAAAAAGTACAGTGACTGGGTGATTCCAAAATCAGAGTGGGCGGGTGGGTGTGATGGTTAATTTTATATATGTCAACTTGTCTGGGTCATGGTGCCAAGATATTTGGTCCAACATTGTTCTGGATGTTTCTGTAAGGGTATTTGGGGATGAGATTAACATTTAGATCGGTAGACTTTGAGTAAAGTAAACGAGTTGATACATATTTATATTGCACAATGATTACCACAATAAGGTTAGTTAACGAATCCTTCACTTCCCATAATTACCATTTTGTTGCTGTTGTTGTTATGATGAGAATATTAAAGCTCTACACATAGCAACTTTAAAGTATATGATACAATATTGTTAACCATAGTTACTATGATGTAATTAGATCTCCAGAACCTATACATATTATAACTTAAAGTTTGTACCCTTTGACCAGTATCTCTCCATTTTCCCCACCGCTCAGCCCCAGGCAACCAATTTTCCAATCTCTCTATGAGTTCAGTGTCTTTAAATTTCACTTATAAATGAGATCATGTGGTATTTTTTGTCTGTCTGACATATAAATTAGCATAATGCCCTCAAAGTCCATCCATGTTGTTGCAAATGGCAGGATTTCCTTCTTTCTCACAACTGAATACATATATAACACATTCTTTATCCATTCATCTGTCGATGGATAATTAGGCTGTTTCCATATCTTGGCTGTTGAATAATGCTGCAATGAACATGGGAATACAGATATCTCTTCAGATAAGGATTTTATTTAATCTCCTTTGAATATATACACAGAAGTGGGATTGCTAGATCACATGGGAGGTCTATTTTTAATATTTTGAGGAATCTCCATTCTGTTTCCCATCATGGCTCTACCAATTTACATTCCCACTAACAGCACATCAGGGTTTCCTTTTCCTTGCTTGATTCCTCTGGCTAGGACTTAACAGTACTATTTTGAATAGGAGTAGTGAGATTGGACGTCCTTTGTTTTATTTCTGATCTTAGAGGGAAAGCTTCAACCTATTTCACTCTTGAGTATGATGTTACCTGTGGACTTGTCCTATATGGCCTTTATTATATTGAGATATGTTTAATCCACTTTGCTGAGAGTTCCTATCATGAGGGATATTGAATTTTATTGAATGCTTTTTCAGCATCTATTAAGATGATCGTATGATTTTTATCTTTCATTCTATTAATATCATGTATCACATTTATTGATTTGCTTATGTTGAACCATCCTTACATTCCAGGAGTTAATCCCACTTGATCATGGTGTATGATCCTTTTAATGTGTTGATGAATTCAGTTTGCTAATTTTTTAATGAGAATTTTTGCATCCAAATTCTTGAGGGATATTAGCCTGGAGTGGTTTTTTTGTTTGTTTTTGTTTTGTTTTTTCTTTGTAGTGTCCTTACTTAGCTTTGGTATCAGGGTAATGCTGGCCTTGTAAAATGAGTTTGGGAGTGTCCCTTTCTCATCAATTTTTCTGGTAGTGTTTGAGAAGGAATGGCATTAATTCTTCTTTAAATGCTTCGTAGAATTCATCCATGATGTTATCTTGTCCTGGACTTTTTGGGAGGTTTTTGATTACTGACTCAGTCTTCTTACCTAGTATTGGGCTGTTCAGATGTTCTATTTCTTCATGATTCAGGTTTCTTAGTTTGCATGTTTCTATGAATTGATCAATTCCTTCTAGGATGTCCAATTTTTCACATCATGTTCATAGTAGTGTCTTGTAATCCTTGTGATTGTGATTATGTTATATAAGTCTCCATCTTTGAGACTGGAGAGACCGATTCTCTTGTTGGCTTTGAAGAAGTAAGCTACCATGTCGTTAGAGGGCCATATAGAGAGAAGCTGATAAGTGTTGAGAGTGGCCCCCAATCAACAGCCAGCAAGAAGATGAGGGCCTCAGTGCTACAACTGCAAAGAACTACTTTTGCCAACAACCTGAATGAACCCTGAAGAGGATCCTGGACTCAGATGAGAACACAGCTTAGCTGACACATTGATTTCACCCTTGTGAGACCCTGAGCAGAAAATCCAGTTGTACTGAACCTGTAACACTGACCATGGAAGCTGTGATAACAAATGGGTATTCTTGTAACCTGCTAAGCTTTAGTAATTTGTTATACAGCAATAGAAAACTAATACATTATGTAAGGACTTTTTCTAGCATTTGCTTTTTGGAGCACTAATTTCATGCGTAAATTATCAGGAAAGGAAGATAAGATCCAACAATTCTGTTCTAGATCGTAGTTCAGACATGATTAAGGGAACAGCCTATATTGTTTGGTGATTAGAGCCCACGTTCTTGAATCAGATCTCTGCAGTCTGAACCCTGGCTTCACCAATTAGTAACTCTTCCACTTTGGGAAAATTGCTTAATTGTTATATCTTTCAGTTTCCGCATTTAAAAAATGGGCCTAAAATAATAACATCCATATCACAAGGATAATTAATTATTAAATGAGATAAAACACGAAAACATTTACAAAGTCTTTCAAATTGTAAAATACCAATAAATTAGTGATTATTTAGAAAAAAAAGGAAACTATGTCTCACCCAGATAAGCCAGGTAAAAAATGAACAGGGAATTACAGAGGGCAGGTGATAAGCAGGTAAGAAAAGTGAGGATGATAAATATTCTTTAAAAAAAAGTGATAAATAAGAATTGTAAATGACTAACATTGAGGGTTGTCATGGGCTGAATTGTGTCCACTCAAAATTCATATATTGGAGTCCTAATTCCTAGTATATCAGAGTGTGTCTGTATTTGGAGATAGGTCTTTAAAGTGGTGATTAAGTTAAAACAAAGCCATTAGGATGGGCCCTAGTCCAATCTGACTGGTGTCCTTATAGGAAGAGGATATTTGGACATACAAAAGGACTCCAGGGATACACACACGGAGGAAGCACCATGTGAGGACACAGTGAGATGATGGCCATTTGCAAGCTAAGGAAAGAGACCTCAGAAGAACACAACACTGCTGGAACCTTGATCTTGGACTTCTGGCCTCCAGAACTGTGAGAAAATATAATAAATTTCTGTTGTTTAAGCCACCTAATTTGTGGGACTTGGTTATGGCAATTGGAGCAGACCGAGACCAGGATATGTGATTTCTTCTTCACTTTGCCTCTCCAGATGCATTCCTCTCTACCCTGCTCTGAGCAACAGGCGGCTTCTTCTCTTCCCTACTTCATCTCTGAATTTCTCGTTGGTGCCAAGGCTGCAGCTCTCACTGGACTCCTATCTTTTCTTTGACCCTTCCCCTCGGATATTAGTAAAGGCCTTCTGCTTTCCTGAGTTTCTTGGTGCCTCAACCTCCCGTGTTTGTTTCTTTACAACATCTCACACCACCTGAAATGATCAGAACCTGACTAAGAGAGAGGAGAAACTTAGGTATGTGGAGTAAGTGGTGGGCAGAGAATATAAAGATAAAATGCCATTTGGGGAAAATGGGTACAAGCAAGTAGAACGATTGTCTTAAACTGGTGGAACTGAAGGGGCTATCAGTAAGGAGTTTATTAGCTGACCTGATCCATGTGGGGAGATAATGAATTATTGAAAGGCAGCAAAAAGAGTTCACTTTTGCTCTCTCACCCCACATTGACTCCTTAGATTTTTGTCATGAGTCCCAAGGCTTTAAATATCATATAAATATATATATGTACAAGTGTATATGTGCATATATATGTACATGTGTGTGTATTTAAGACTCTTCTATCAGTCAGGGTTCTTAGCAATGAATAATAGAACCAAGTTAGCTAGTTCAAGGAAAAACATATTACAGGATACATAGCTGCTCAAGGAATCATCTTTGAGACCTGAGAACTGGCCTTGGAGGCTTCCCCTGGGCCCTAAACCACAGACTTCTCCAGTAGATAGACCACTGCAGCCACACCTGTGCTTACACTGCCATCCATACAGGCACTGTGGGGCCTCTTGGAGCTTTTTCAGGCTTCCTCTGTCTTCTACACTTCCCTCACTTGGATGGATCCCCTCAGCATCTGCCTCTTTGTCATGATCAGTTCTGTGGTTTAGGGTTCTCTCTATTCTTCCAGCACCCTAAGTTCATTTCCAGAAAGTCGTTCCCCTTTTCTTGACCTGACTCACTCCTTTAAATCTCCTCGGTCTTAGATCAAACATTACTGCCACAGAGAATTCTTCTCTGAACATTTTAACTAATATCTGTGACTTACCCAGTGATTCTCCATCCCTTTGTCCTATTTTTTCATAGCAATTATCACCATCTGAAACCATATGACTTTATTTTTTGTTTATTATTATTACTTTGCCTATCACTGCCTTAATATTTAAGTTCTATTAGATCAGTTCTAATAGGTTAGATTACAGTTCTTCTCTGTCTTGTTCAGCTCTGTTCTCCTAGCTCTGAGAATAGTGCCTAAGATGAATGGATGCTCCCAATATTTTGTTGAATGAATAAATGAAGTACTCTAAAGGCCCAGGGGAAGCAGTATCCAACTCTGGTCAGCTGCCTAGGAGTGAGAGAAAGACTTCTCATGGGTGCTAACATTTGAGTTAGATTTTAAAGAATCAGGAGTTTTTTCAGACAGAGATAGAAAGGTATCAGGGAGAAAGTAACACTTGCACATAAGCCCAGAGTGATGAAAGGCACAGAGTGAGATGCTTAGTGAGTAGCTCAGGGTGCTGGGAGCAAAGAGTGCATGTGAAATAGGAATGGCAGCCAAGTCTAAAGGCAGCTGGCGTCCAGATTGTCAAAGGTCTGTACATCAGGTTTAAAGTGTATTTGTTTGACATTAGGACAAAAGATGAAAGTCTTTAAAGCAGGGGTCTGATATGGTCAGATTTGTTTAAAGGCAGCGATTCTCATAGTGTGGTCTGTGGCTCCATGGGAGTTCCTAAGACACATTCAGGGGGTCTGCAAAGTTAAAACTTTTTTTTTTTTCTTTTTCGTAATACTGACGTTATTTGCTTTTTTTTCACTGGCTTGCTATTTGCACTGATGTTTGAAAAGCAATGAAGGGTAAAACTCCTGGTGTCTTAGCACACATGAAGTTAGGAGTACCAAATAGTACTAGTAGTCTTTATATTCTTGCAGTTAAAAACAAAGATGCAGTGTCACTTAAGAAAGTCCTTGGTGAAATAATACAGATTATTGATTTTATTAAATCATGACCCTTGAGTAAATGTTTTTTTTTTCATATTCTGTGTGGTAAAATGGGAAGTATACATAAAGCAGTTTGTATGCAAACCATAACTGTCTTAAGAAAGAACTTTTTTGTTGGAGTGTCTATCTGAATAGGTTCATGGAAAATAATTTTTACTTGAAAGAATAACAGATAATAAATATTGTTACTCATACGTGGGTATTGACATATATATTGCAAAAATGAGTGAAGTGAGGCTGTCACTTCAAGGAAAACAACTAAGAGTATTTGTTGCAAATAATAACATTTGTGTTTTCAAAGAAAAATTGGAATTTTGGAAAATCTGTATTTGCCTCTGATAGCCTAATGGCTTCCTAATACTTAAAGTCATTTCTGGTGAGATCAGTGGGATTGATGAATGCTGTTTTATTGATATTTTATAATGAAAAGTGTCAACATTTCAACGATTGGTATAATTCAATGAATGAATATTTTCCAAATGACTATTTCATTATGCTAAAAAAAAATGTTGCATGGGTAAAATCCTTTAAAAATGCAAGATAAATCAATGGATTTTAATGGAAAAGATTATAAAAAGTTACTTGATATATTTTCACATTCTTTAATTACACCTAACCTTTAAGACTCTACCTCTTGTTGTGTTTTGATGTAATATCAAATGATTATCTGAAAAAACTGAAAAATATTCTTTTTTCCAACTGCACAGCTGTTTAGTCCATATTCTCTTCATATATCTTAACTAAATGGAACTCAACAGACTGAATGCATATCTAGATTTGAGAATTCCAGTTGTCTTCTGTTAAGCCATATATTAAAGAAATTTGCAAAAAGGTAAGATGAGGTGCTTTTTGCTAATTTTTTTTCTTTTGGACAACATAGTTTTTAGTTATGTTAACATGGGATTAATGAGTTTTTGTTATTTTTAAATAAATTGGTGACTAAATATTTTATAAACGTTTCAACTATAATTTCTAGTACAAGCAATCTTCCATTTACACTGTACTATGCTAAACAAAACCTAGGCGTCCTGGAACTCTGTCTTTGCTTTTTGCACAGCCTTGTGCTAACTCAGGTAAAATCTCTCATATACTTGAGTTTGAGTTAATGTGGTAACATATGAAGTAAGGACCATCTGTAGAGTAAATACTGATAACCCACACAAACACAAATTCCTTGGGGTCCTCAGTAATTTTTTTAAGTGTATAAAATAGTCCTGTTGCCAACATTTGAAAACTGCCATTTACAGAAAGATATTCAGGAGAACAATTAGATAAGCATAGCCTGTTTTTCAAGAAAGTAGAGAGGAGGCTGATGGGGTAGCTACCCCTCCTCACAGAAAGAGAACAAAATCATTAATTCCACTGTTGCTTTAGGGATAAAGAGGAAAGACAGGATTTGAGAGACTTTGAGGTTGCTGATTTGGTAGAAATATATTGTGAATGTCTGAATTTTAAAGCTGGGTTATTAGGTGAATGATGAGAAAGAATGCTATGAATTCAGAGAACCTTTGTTTTTTGGGGGTTTTTTTTAAACTCTCATCTCACAAGATTTTTAACATATTAAGCCTGACAGGATTTTTTTTTTTTTTTTTTTTGATCCAGTTACCGAACTTGCTGAGGCTTCTCTTGAAGGAATATGACAACACCAACTCATTTGGTAGACTCTTTTGCTGTGTGTGAGCAAGAATTTTAAGCTGGTATTAATTCAAACAATTTCTATTTTTCCCCTATTTTATTGGGAAATTCTGGGTATGTAGTAAATATGTAGAAAAAGTTTAAAACTTAACTATAAGATTTTTAAAATTTTAGGGCAGTGTTTGTAAGCATATTCTAAAAGGAAAAGTTAAAATTGGGCTGGGACATGAGGTAAAGCGTAATGTTTCTATGGGTGTTATTTTTCCCCCTCAGTGCCTTTGATTTACAGTCTTCAGCCTCAGTCACAGTCTGTTGCAACTGTCTGAGCCCTGGTCCCAGAAGACTGCTCTCCCACGCTTCCTCTGGCCATCTGGAACAGCCTTTATGCACCTAATTGACTCCATGACTCTTCTTTTCCCATTTCTGAGCTTCCTGTTTCTTTTTAATCTATGACCTCTCATCTTCCTTCTAATAAAATAATCAATCACATTCTTTCTTCTCTTTTCAAATGCTTAGTCATTCCCTGACTTTAATGTGGCTATTTGTAACCTTCTCAAACCTCTTCCTAGTAATAGCTTGAGATGTCACCTATGACATACTTTCTCATCAGATTCTTATGGTTTTATGTGAATTCATGGTCACTGAGTTAAACTCAATATAAATGATGGCATGAAATAGTAGCAATGTTACCCGTTGTTTAAGCCAATGTGCAAAGCATGGAGGACTAATCCTACTTTATAATTTTAATGTAGTATATAGTTTACAAGGCATGTTTATCACTAGTATCTTTTTGGAACTCACAACAGCTCTACACAGAAGGCAAGGCAAGTATTACAATGTTAATACTATTTCCTTATTTATAAAAGTAAGTAGTGAAAAATTTCTTGATGACTAAGATCATATTTTGCAGAGTCCCTAAGCCTCAGAGTCCCACTTTAGTGTTCTTTTCCCTAGTTCATGACATTCCCAAGAAACTTAGAAATTGTTTAAAATGAAAAAAGTCAACCATTCAGTAAGGTACAGGGCAGTTTTCTTTACCACCTATAAAATGTATTATTTAAACAAACAAAAACTCAGTAATTTAAATCTCTTCTTTTCATCACTCTGGTTAGGTCATCAGCCCTAACTGGTGGTCTTCTAGTAGTTTCTCAGCACCTAACATTCCCAAAGGTGAGTCAGATATTAAGAAATGCTAAATGTATGGAAATGGTTCAAAGAAAAATAATGACACATAGATTGGAGAAATTTATGTATAAGATTAAAGGAGCATGTGTATTTAATTAAGTCTAAGTTGGGAGAGAACAATGAAATCATCAAATAATGCATGATAATGTTTACTATTATTTCCCCTAGGATATCATTATTTAAAATAAGATATCAAAGAATTGGGTTTGAATCATATATAATACCCAAATCTGTACATCCTTCTGTCAGTTTTCTGGTATATTTCGTATATATTTCATATATATTTTGTATATTTGCCTTGATGACATCTTTCTCCTGTGGACTCCTGAGACCACAGAAACCCTGGAAAACTGCTCTGACAATGCTCTCACTTGCTAACAAACATACCTTACACAAAGTTTTACAAATTCACGTTTAGCTAGTGGGACACAGCATGAACTATAAGTCACTAAATGTTACCAAGGTACCAATCTAAGGGGCTCTCTTCCTTATCCATGTATTCTTGGGCCACTATATTGGGAACCATGTCACTTCCTAGAATAAAACATCACCTATGGAATCATTGGGATATTCGGAAAATATATGCTCACTCGTTGAACACTTAAAGGAGTGGAATGAGAGTGTCATGTGCAACACTTCCTCACATGACTTGCTGAGCTCAGCTGCCAGGTTGCAGCCATTTTGCATGACAAACTCTGGTCTGAAGCACGAGGTGCAAGGCCTCTACACTGCACCCTATGAGCAAATGAAACTAGATGAAGCACAAAGGAAAAGAGAAAAGAAAAACATATTCCTACTATTAAAGTTAAAAATTGGGGAGGAGAGACAAGATGGAGGAGTAGAAGGACTTGAGCTCACTTCCTCTCACGAAAACACCAAACTCACAACTAACTGCTGAACAACCATCAACAAAAAAGACTTGCACCAACCAAAAAAGGTATTCTACATCCAAAGACAAAGAAGAAGCCACAAGACAGTAGGAGGGGCACTTTTGTAATATAATCAAATCCCATATCCTCCAGGTGGGCAACCCACAAACTGGAAAATAATTATATTGCAGAGGTTCTCCCACAGGAGTGAGAGGTCTGAGACCCATGTCAGGCTCCCCAGCCTGGGGGGGGTCTGGCATTAGGAGGAGGAGCACCCAGAGCATTTGGCTTTGAAGGTGAGTGGGGCTTGAGTTGGAGCTGCACAGGACTGGGGAAAACAGACAAACAGAGATTCCACTCTTGGAGGGCGTACACAAGCTTTCATGTGCACTGGGACCCAGGGCAAAGCAATGACTCCATAAGAGCTTGGGCCAGGCCTACCTGGGGGGTCTTGGAGGGTCTCTTTGTGAGGCAGGGGTTGGCTGTGGCTCACTGTGGGGGCAGGACATTGGTGGCAGAGGCCCCAGGGAATACTCACCACAGTGAGCTCTCCTAGAGGTCACCATTTTGGCACCAAGACCTGGCCTTACCCAACAGCCTGTAGACTCCATGTTGGGACACCTCAGGACAAACAACCAACATGGTGGGAACACAGCCCCAGCCCATCATCAGACATGCTACCTAAAGTCGTCCTGAGAGAATAGCAGCCTATAAACAAAGCCCTTGACATGGCCCTGCCCACCGGAAGGAAAAGACCCAGCTCCATTCACCGGGGGTCAGCACCAGCCCCTCCCACCAGAAAGCCTGCACAAGCCCCTGGACCCACCTCACCCACTAGGGGCAGACATGACACCAGAACCAATCCTGCATCCTGAGAACGGAGACCACAAACACAGAAAGTTAGACAAAATGAGACATCAGAGAAATATATTCCAGAAAGAAGGAACAAGGTAAAACCCCAGAAGAACTAAGTGAAGTAGAGATAGGCAATCTATCAGAAAAAGAATTCAGAGTAATGATAGTAAAGATGATCCAAGATCTCCAAAAAAGAATTGAGGCACAGACAGAGAGGATACAAGAAATGTTTAATAAAGAGCTAGAAGCTTTAAAGGACAAACAAACAGAGATGAACAATACAATAACTGAAATGAAAAATACACTGGAAGGAATCCAAACCAGAATAAATGAGGCAGAAGAAAGAATAAGTGAGCTGGAATACAGAATGGTGGAAATCACTTCTGTGGAGCACAATACAAAAAGAAGAATGAAAATAAAGGAGGACAGTCTAAGAGACCTCTGGGACAACATGAAATGCACCAACATTTGCATTATAGGTGTCCCAGAAGGAGAAGAGCGAGAGAAACGGCATGAGAAAATATTTGAGGAAATAATAGCTGAAAACTTCCCTAATATGGGAAAGGAAACAATCCAGGAATCACAGAGAATCCCATACCAGGTAAACCCGAGGTGGAATACCCCAAGACACTTATTAATCAAATTGGCAAAAATTAAAGACATAGAGAAAATATTAAAAGCAACAAAGGAAAAACAACAAATAATATTGAAGGGAATCCCCCAAAAGGTTATCAGCTGATTTTTTCAGAAGGAACTCTGCAGGCCAGAAGGGAGTGGCATGATATATTTAAGGTGATGAAAGGGAAAAACCTACAACTAAGAATACTCAACGCAGCAAGGCTCTTGTTCAGATTTGACAGAGAAATCAAAAGTTTTACAGACAAGCAAAAGCTACGAGAATTCAGCAACACCAAACCAGCTTTACAACAAATGCCAGAGAAACTTCTTTAGGCAGAAAAGAAAGGGACACAACTAGAAACAAAAATATCACAAATGGGAAAGCTCACTGTTAAAGGCAAACATACAGTAAAGGAAGGAAATCTTCCACACACAAACATGATATAAAAATTAGCAATCGTGAGAAGAGGAGAGTACAAATGCACAATATTCACAGCAACTTTGAACAATCTTGTAAATATATAGATTGCGCTTTCAAAACATCATGGTAACCACAAACCAAAACGCTACAATAGATACACACACAAAAAAGAAAAAGCAATCCAAACACAACACTAAAGATAGCCATCAAGTTGCAAAAGAGGAAAGGAGGAAAAAAGACCTACAAAAACAAATCCAAAACAATTAACAAAATGGCAATAAGTATACACATGTCGATAATTACCTTAAATGTAAATGGATTAAATGCTCCAGCCAAAAGACTGGCTGAATGGATACAAAGCAAGACCCATATATATGCTGTCTACCAGAGACCCACTTCAGACCTAGGGACACATACAGACTGAAAGAGGGGATGGGAAAATATATTCCATGCAAATGGAAATCAAAAGAAAGCTGGAGTAGCAATACTCATATCAGATAAAATAGACTTTAAAATCAAGACTGTTACAAGAGACAAGGAAGGGTACTACATACTGATCAAGGGATCAATCCAAGAAGAAGATATAACAATTGTAAATATATATACACCCAACATAGGAGCAACTCAATACATAAGGAAAATGCTAACAGCCATAAAAAGAGAAATCAACAGTAACACGATAATAGTGCAGGACTTTAACACCCCACTTACGTCGATGGACAGATCATCCAGACAGAAAGTCAATAAGGAAACACAGGCCTTAAAGGACACATTAGACCAGATTGACTTAATTGATATTTATAGAACATTCCATCTAAAAGCAGCAGAATACATATTCTTCTCAAGTATACATGGAACATTATCCAGGATAGATCACATGCTGGGCCACAAAGTGAGCCTTGGTAAATTTAAGAAAATTGAAATCGTATCAAGCATCTTTTCCAACCACAATGCTATGAGATTAGAAATCAAGTACAAGAAAAAAAAACTGTAAAAAACACAAGGACGTTGAAGCTAAACAGCATGTTACTAAATAATCAATGGATCACTGAAGAAATCAAAGAGGAAATGAGAAATACCTAGAGACAAGTAACAATAAAAACATGATGACCCAAAGCCAATGCGATACAGCAAAACTGTTCTAAGAGGGAATTTTATAGCAATACAGTCTTACTTCAGGAAACAAGAAAAATCTCAAATAAACAACCTAACTGTACACCTAAAGCAACTAGAGAAAGAAGAACAAACAAACCCCAAAGTTAGTAGATGGAAAGGAATCATAATGATCAGAGTAGAAATAAATGAAATAGAGATGAAGAAAACAATAGAAAAGATCAATGAAATTAAAAGCTGGTTCTTTGAAAAGATAAACAAAATTGATAAACCTTTAGCCAGACTCATGAAGAGAAAAAGGGAGAGGGCTCAAATCAATAAAATTAGAAATGAAAAAGGAGAAGTTACAACAGACACCATAGAAATACAAAGCATAGTAAGAGACCGCTACAAGCAATTTATGCCAATAAAATGGACAACCTAGAAGAAATGACAAATTCTTATGAAGGTACAATCTTCCAAGCCTGAACTGGGAAGAAACAGAAAATATGAACAGCCCAGTTACAAGTACTGAAATTGAAACTGTGATTAAAAGACTTCCAACAAACAAAAGTCCAGGAGCAACTGGCTTCACAGGCAAATTCTAGAAAACATTTAGAGAAGCACTAACACCTATCCTTCTCAAACTCTTCCAAAAAATTGCAGAGGACAGAATACTCCCAAACTCATTCTATGTGGCCACCATCACCCTGATACCAAAACCAGACAAAGATACCACAAAAAAAGAAAATTACAGCACAATACCACTGATGAACATACATGCAAAAATCCTCAACATAGTACTAGCAAACCAAATCCAACAATACATTAAAAGGATCATACAACGTGATCAAGTAGTATTTATCCCAGGGATACAAGGATTCTTCAATATATGCAAATTAATCAGTGTGATATATGACATCAATAAATTGAAGACTAAAAACCATATGATCTTTGATGATGGCCATTGCAGCTCTATTTACAATAGCCAGGACATGGAAGCAACCTAAGTGTCCATCGACAGATGAATGGGTAAAGAAGATGTGGCACGTATATACAATGGAATACTACTCAGCCATAAAAAGAAACGAAACTGAGTTATTTGTAGTGAGGTGGATGGATCTAGAGTCTGTCATACAGAGTGAAGTAAGTCAGAAAGAGAAAAACAAATACCGTATGCTAACACATATATATGAAATCTAAAAAAAAAAAAAAAGGTTCTGAAGAACGTAGGGGCAGGACAGGAATAAAGATGCAGACGTAGAGAATGGACTTGAGGACACAGGGAGGGGGAAGGGTAAGCTGGGACAAAGTGAGAGAGTGGCATGGACTTATATATACTACCAAATGTAAAATAGATAGCTAGTGGGAAGCAGACACATAGCACAGGGAGACTAGCTTGGTGCTTTGTGAACACCTAGCAGGGTGGGATAGGGAGGGTGGGGAGGGAGATGCAAGAGGGAGGAGATATGGGGATATATGTATATGTATAGCTAACTCACTTTGTTATAAAGCAGAAACTAACACACCACTGTAAAGCAATTATACTCCAATAAAGATGTTAAAAAAAAACCCAAAACATAGGATTATTAATTAAAAAAAAAAAAAGCATCCAAATTGGAAAAGATGTTTGCAGGTGACATGATACTATACATAGAAAATCCTAAAGATGCTACCAGAAAACTACTAGAGCTCATCAGTGAATTTGGTATGGTTGCAGGATGCAAAATTAATACACAGAAATCTCTTGCATTCCTATACACTAACAATGAAAGATCAGAAAGAGAAATTAAAGAAACAATCCCATTCACCATCACATCAAAAAGAATAAAATAATATAATCTCCAAAATATACAAACAGCTCATGTAGCTCAACATCAAAAACACAAACAACCCAGTCAAAAAATGGGAAGAACACCTGAATAGATATTTCTCTAAAGAAGACATACAGATGGCCAAGAGGCACATGAAAAGATGCTCAATATCACTAATTATTAGAGAAATGCAAATCAAAACTACAGTGAGATATCACCTCACACTGGTTAGAATGGCCATCATCAAAAATTCTACAAACAGTAAATGCTGGAGAGGGTATGGAGAAAAGGGAATCCTTGTACACTGTTGGTTGGAATGTAAATTGGTACAACCAGTATGGAGAACAGTATGGAGGGTCCTTAAAAAACTAAAAATAGTACTACCATATGATCCAACAATCCCACTCCTGGACATATATATGGAGAAAACTATAGTTCGAAAAGATACATGCACCCCACTGTTCACTGCAGCACTATTTCTAATAGCCAAACCATGGAAGCACTCTAAATGTCCATCAACAGAGGAATGGATAAGATGTGGTACATATATACAATGGAATATTACTCAGCCATAAAAAAAAGAATGAAATAATGCCGTATGCAGCAACATGGGTGGACCTAGAGATTATCATACTAAGTCAAGTAAGTCAAACAGAGAAGGACAAGTATCATATGATATCACGTATATGTGTAATCTAAAAAAAATGATACAAATGAACTTATCTACAAAACAGAAACAGACTCACAGAAAACCAAATTATGGTTACCAAAGGGGAAAAGTTGGGGGGAGGGATAAATTAGGAGTTTGGGGTTAACATATACACACTACAGTATATAAAGTAGATAATCAACAAAGACCTACTGTATAGCGCAGGGAACTCTACCAACAATCTGTAATAACCTAATGGGAAAAGAATCTGTAAAAGAATTGCTATATGTATATGTATAACTGAATCACTTTGCTGTATACCTGAAACCAAGACAACATTGTAAATCAGCTATACTCTAATATAAAATTAAATTATACAAAATAAAGTAATAGAATGAGACAATCAGTTTTCCTGTTCTTGAATCAAGTGCACATTTTTGTACTGTTCTTCTAAGCTTTTACTTTCTCCTTTTCTCTGACTTTTCTTCTGCTTGCCAGAAAGTGATATTTGAATTTTTCTGAACCTATTATTTCCAAATACTCAGCCAACCCTTGTTTCAGATTACATTAGCTGGTAATGTAATCCTCTTGTGTTGTCTTGTGGTCTTCATGGATTATGTCTTTTTTATAGTTATGTGCATAGGGAACTAATTTTGATTACAATGGGGGAATGATGGAATAACCTTACAGTTTCTGTGTTTACCTTTTTGTCCAACAATTTTGATGTTGTGTGTGCTGTATAAATAGATGTATTCACATTTTATTCCAAATTGATTGTACTTGGCCATACAATAAATATGATCATGAATTTATGGAGTGCCTATTAAGTGACATGCACTGTTTTACACACTGGAGATACAGAAGTAAATCAGGTGCATTGACTTCTCCATATTAGCTCACTGTCTTCAAGTTTCAAGAGCACTTACCACATCATGTCACCACTATGTGTCTGAGCTAGACAGAAGCATTGTATGTCATGAGAAGATATAGGAGAGAGCAACTCACCCAACCCAGGTAACAGAGAAGTCTTCCTTGTGTAGAGTACACTGTTTCTGTAACAGCTTTCATTTATCTAACACTTTCTGGCTGACAAAATGTATTCTCATTTGGCCATTTTGAAAATGTTTATGGCATAGAGATTATTCATTGCTATGTTTTGCCCTTGAGAAAGCAGATGTATGACACAGTTTATGAGACTAGTTTAAGGTCACAAAAAGGATAAGGCAATGAGACTTAGGCCTGTATTTTCTGTCTAGGAGTACAAAATTCTTCTATTGTGCCATGTCTAGAAGCCATTCTCTCTTGGCATTTTTAGAGCTCATGCTTTTATCACGGCAAAAGATAATACTGCTTCTCAGAGGCCTTCATCTAAATGAAAACTGAAGAAAATAGTTTCCATCTGTAGCTCACATTTTCATCAGAGGGGCTGCTGAGAAGTTCTTTAGCATTACTAGTAGGTACATTCTAAAGAAAAATTGTGCAATTTCCATCCATTTTTCCTCTCATTTACTTTGGACTCACTCTAAGAACATCATCTACTTTTCTTTATATGCACCCTGACATCCACCTTAACAAAACATTCTGTCCTGTCCTTTCTGTTATTAATTCCTCTAGTGAACTGGTACCTTTTTTTTTTTAATTTTTCCATTTTGGGTAAATGTGTACTTATAAAGAAAGCCTAGAGGGAGATTTGCTTCTGTACAGAATAAAGACAGACAAGCTGGCCATTATAGCTCTATGCCTGCCTAGAGAAATGCATCAATCATTTTCTAAGTAAGTGAGTAAAAATATATAAAAATTTAGTTGAAAGGACTGTACTTAGTATCTGTTTATGCAAGTCTCTAATCCCTCTGATGTTTCGTTATGTCCCTGTTGGAAGAAGAGAGATCCAAACAGTTGAGAGCTGTAACTGACTGGGCAGATGGAAGTCTTCACTTTAAGCTTTATAAACACCTGTTTTTGAAATTGGAGACCAGTATTTTATATTCCTTTTCATGCAATATCCTCATGTCTGTATTCTTACTCGTAATGCCCAGAGATTGCACCCATTGGAATATTCAGTTTTTCATCATGGAACCTGACGTCCTGAACTGTCAGTCACTGAACAGTTGGGTTGAATGTCACCCACACCCTAGAAGAGGGATTAAATGGCATTTCAAAACAAGAGCTAAGTGTCTGTGGAAGCATAGGTATTTCTCAGTGGCTGACAGAATGATGTGACTATAGATTGCCTAAGCGAAACAGATTTGGTAGAACAGTTTCAATTATGTACCCAAAGAAAGATTTTGGACCAAATGCAGCCTCATCAAATGCAGTTCAGTGAGTTTGAAAGCAGGTGTAAATGTAGGGGAACCAAGAATTGTAGACCATGTAATTATTTGAAAATGTTCATCATCCAATATACTTTGAAGATTATAGACAGGGGCTAGCCTTGTTAAATAAGTTACGATTTAAAAATTGCGTTTTGGGCTAAACTCAAAGGAAGGACAAATTATCACTGTTGTGCTTTACTTTAAAAATGAAATTAAATGCACCGTGTGGCAGTGTAATAGTTTACATATATTATTAGGGCAAAATTTTATGTTTTCCTAATTTAATTAGCTGAAAAGGTAAAACTAGAATTTCTCCAATTTCTTTACATATCTTGACTTTGATTTAAAATTGTTTTCTCCCATGTCAAAAGATGTCTCTTTTTTTTGCGGTATGTGGGCCTCTCACTGCCGTGGCCTCTCCCGCTTGCGGAGCACAGGCTCCGGACGCGCAGGCCCAGTGGCCATGGCTCACGGGGCCCAGCCGCTCCACAGCATGTGGGATCCTCCCAGACCGGGGCATGAACCCGTGTCCCCTGCATCGGCAGGTGGACTCTCAACTACTACGCCACCAGGGAAGCCCTCAAAAGATGTCTTGAATTATTTATCCATTCAACAGATATTTGTGAATACCTGATAGTTGTTTGTCCTCCCTAGAAAATATACCAACACAAACAAACTGGTGATGGTGAGAACCACCTACATTAATAAATGGTTGTCTTCCTCCCTTGAGAATAAAATGAGCTGAGTGAACTTATCAATAAATCCTAAAATAACAAAGGACGTGAAAGAAAATTATACCTATCATAGTCTGCTATTAGCATGAATATCAGCTAACATCACCTTATTCATCAGAGGAAAATTCCTGAGATGCTTTTTTGCCTTCTAAATATATGTCTATTGTTTCACCTTATTTTCATATAGAAGCCAATTTAAAGATTCTTTAGGCTTCAATGAGCAGAAGTCTTTTGACTCATGAAATAATGTCAATCCACAAAGCCAACATTTCCCAATATTGTCATTCATTAAATGCACGGTTATAAAAACTGAGACTGGGTTATGAAGGAATAATTTGAAGACAGCAAAAGAAACATCTACCTCTACTCCAACCTCCCAAAACATAGAACAACTGTTACAGGTGAAAATTTCCCACAGACTAAAAAACAAAACAAAAAAACCTCTTTAATTTAAAGATGTGAGAGCCCAAAGTGTACCATATATTGCTCTTGATAGAGAGAAAGATGGCGCTCAGCTTCACTGCCTGCACACTGTCCAGGCTCACCAAAATATAACTTGTTGCTCTGAGGAAATAGGTGCTCTTCTATATTGCTAGTGGGGATGCAAATGATTCTATACCTATTGCAGGAAAGTTGGTAATATCTAACAAAACCACATTTTTCTTTTGATACAGTAACCCTGCTTTTAGAAATTGATCTTGAGGATATACCACACCAACAATGCAAAATTATGTGTGCACACAAATATAGTCCCACAGACACAGAAAACAAACTTACGGTTACCAAAGAGCAGGGAGGGTGGAATAAATTAGGAGTTTGGGATTAACACATACACCCTACTATATAGATCCCCAATAAGGACCTACTGTATAGCACGGTGAATTATACTCAATATTTTATAATAAACTATAAGGGAAAAGAATATGGAAAAAAATAGATACATATGTATGTATAACTGAATCACTCTGCTGCACACCTGAAACAAAATATGCACATAGTGGAGCACTACACAGGCATGCAACAGAATGAGGAAGGTCTCTATGAACTGACAGAGTGTGAGTTCTAGGAAAAATTGTTAAATTAAAACATAAACTTTAAAAGTGCTTATATAGTGTGCTAGTCTTCATGTAAGAAAAGGAAATATCAGAAGAACGTGTATCTGTTTTTCATTTCAAAGAGAAACTCAGGAAAGAAAAAGATTGAGGTTAGGTGGTGGCAGTAATAGTATTGAAGGGAGGGAATGACACCTCTGAGGTATCTTTTATTACATTTTTGAATTTGAAAATATGTTAATACTCTTTAAAATAGAAAAATGAAATTAAATCAATAAAAATAGGAAGGAGTGGAACAAAAAATGAAAGCAAACTGAAACAAATGTTAATCCTGTTTGTATTGCAAGTGAAGACTATACCCAAGCTGAAGCGATAAAGAATTCATCAAAGGAAGGAGAGAGGAAGGAAGGAAGGAGAAAGAGAGGCAAGGAGGGGAGAGAGGAAGAAAGGGAAGGACAGAGGGAGGAGAGAAGGAAGACAGAAAAATAGAGAAAAGAATGAATCTAAGTAATTTGTGAACACAGTATTTGACTATATAATATCAGTTTGGGGCAGGGTTGGATGTAGCAAAGGGAAGAGCTGGTAAGGAGTCCTGAATTCATTGTAGCGTGCTTGTTTATTGCAGTGGTACAGGTGAAGCAATTCTGAACTATTTTGCATCTAATATCGGATTGAACAAATGTCACTGTATTGATTTTGCTGGGAACCAGGGTTCTCACTGTGAAGAAAGAGAAATTCAAATATAGAATGGGGGATGGTATTCCTGTGGATTGGAATTGAAGGATTTGTGTGAATTTTATATTTGTATGTACACGTGTATATTTATATGCACATGTAAATATATACATGTTACTGTATTTGTATTATGTATATATGTATTCGGGTATTTCTTAGATAAGTCCCCTGAGATGGCCAAGAAGTAAAGACACCCAAGAGCAGTGAGCATACCTGGTGCTGAGGTTTTAGTCTCTAATACTATTCCTCACTAAAAGGAACGAAGACTTCAGAGAAAAGGCTTCTTTCAGGGTTGGGACAGAGAGGGTACAAGATGATAAGGCTCATTCTGCTATAACAGAGTAAAGGAAGTGCCACAAAAATGATCAGAGAATGTCACAAGGACATAGAAACCAGCTTAAAGGGGCTCCAACTGGCCAATTTAAGACAGTCTGAACATCAAAATAATTAAATACAGTAAAAAAAATTAAATCATGGAAAAATAGGAATTCATGTCCATACCAAATATGAACAAGATGAATAAGCACATAAATAAACAGAGTAGAATGGAGGGTTCTTGCTTACAACAGAATGTAATGGTTTGCTGACAAATGCAGAATAAAATCATTATTTTGTAACCATCAGGCTAAATTAGATCAAGCAAGATTCATCAATGAATGCTAAATCAAGGGAAAATTTTGATGAGGATCAAGATATGTACATGGTCTACGGTATCTCCCCACGGACTACTTATTAGTTGCAAGAAGAAAAAACAATAATTATACAGTGAAGAAATCAAATAACACTTGGAGCAGGTGGATCACAATTAACATAACTAACAAGAGACAGGTGGTCATATGTGGCTCCAGATGTGACGCCCTGAGGACACAACTTCACTATGCAATATCCCAGCAGAGAATGCATATTCTTAATTTAATCATGACGAAGTATTAGCCAAACACACAATGAGAAGCTTTTTTTCCAAAGGGAGAGGCTATATTCTTCAAAATACGTCTACAGATAGAGCAAATACAATTAGGTAAAATGCTAATGACAGGTGCACTGGGTGAAGAATATAAGGGTGTTCTGCGTACCATTTTTATTTTTACAAAGTTTTATTACCTTGACATAATTTCCAAATCAAAACTTAGTGAAAAAGTATAGTCTGGTAGTCAGTACTTCCTGTTCACAGACAAGAAGCTGAGCAATAATAGAGGATTTTTCTTGACTGATCAAATTTCTCTTTGTAGACATGAGAAGAAAACCAGAATGGCCTGAGATTAGAGACAAACCAATCTGCCCAAAGATAAGAAGTAAAATAAACAAACTGAAAAATGATGCTTGAAGAAAACTATATATTTAAGCTAATGGAGAAGAATAATTCAGGGAAATTCTGATTAATACTGTGATAGAAATTTTTGAAAAGGTATTAAAATTTTTAGCAGCTATTATGTAAATAGAATAATCAGAGGATAAGAATATAATTCCTGGAAATCCAACGTGTGTTTGCCAAAATGAAACAGTTTAATAGGAGACCTAGAAAAGAGACTCAAGCAAATCTTTTATTTCAAAGAACAAAATTTCAGAGATGAAAAATCTAAGAGAAAAGTTAGGACATATAAATCAATATGAGAAACACAAGAAAATACATGAAATTTAACCTTCTTCTAATAGCTTTCGCAAAAAGAGAGAACAAAGAAAATTAAGATGTATTGTGAGACTGGGAGAAGAAGTCAAAGAAATAACAAAGAAATTTCCCATATCTGAAAAAAGTTTCATAACCTTGAAGACATCTACTGAATGCCTAGTACAATGAGTGACAAAGATCCACATCTATACATATCAGAGTGAAACTGTAGAACACAAGGAGTAAAGAAGATAATAAAAAACTTCTGAAAGAGATATAGAACAAAGAATGTACAGATTTCATATAAAGGGCAGAAAATCTTTCATAAGATAGTAAATTAGCAAAAGATACCAGAATACAATGTAGCAGTGCCTTCAATATTTCAGGAGAAATAAACTTGTATTATTCACCCTTAAATCATTAAACAAGAGCATGAGACAATAGTTGTATTTTTTAACAATTTACTTCCTTTGAATCAATTTTGAAATCTCAACTTCAGTAAAACTGATACAGAGATTTAAGTAAGAGTGTTTCAAGAGACTTGGGCAACAAGAAACAATAATTAAACTAGATCAGGAATTAAAATAAATTCCAAGATTATTTCCATGCATAAGTTCCAGAAAATAAGTTCATGTTCATAAAGTAGGTTACATTATACAGAAGCACAAGTTTCTTTAATCAGTAAGAAAACATAACAAATAAGTAGAAACTCTAGGTAAATGAAAGACCTATGCAGGACGTTTATAGTCTAACCTTTAAAAAAAAACCAGATGACACAAATACATAGTATTAATATAGGAGAGCAGTTGTATGAATGGTGATAAATGCACAGTTGTGTAAACCAACACCACATTCAATACGCAGAACTCTTCCCTCACACCCAAATTATTCACTTACTCTGTCCATCTTTAGTCACCTAGTTTCCCACCCTTAATGTCTAGAAAACACTGATCTATTCTTTTCTCTTAAAATTTTGCCTTTTCTACTTATGCTAAGTGAAGTAAGTCAGACAGAGAAAGACAAATACTGTACGATCTCACTTATATGTAGAATCTAAAGTTTTGTTTAAAAAAAAAAACACAACAAACTCATAGAAAAAGAGATTAGTCTTGTGGTTACTAGAGGCTGTGTGTGGGGGGAGGGAGAATTGGAGGAAGGTGGTCAGAAGGTATATACTCCCAGTTATAAGATACGCAAGTACAAGGGTTGTAATGTATAACATGATGACTATAAGTAACACTACTGTGTGACATATAGGAAAGTTGTTTAGAGAGTAGCTGCTAAGAGTTCTCATCACGAGGAGATTTCTTTCCCCTTTTCTTTTTATTGTATCTCTATGAGATGATGGATATTAACTAAACCTATTGTGGTAATTATTTCACAATATATGTAAATCAAATCATCATGCTGTACATTTTAAATTTATACAGTGATGTATGTCAATTATTTCTCAATAAGAATGGGAAAAAAAATTGCCTTTTCCTGAATGTTGTATAAACTCAATCAAAGAATATGTAATCTTTTGGGTCTGGCTCCTGTCACTAACCATAATGTATTTGAGATTTATATGTTATTGCATGTAATGAGTTTGTTCTTTTCATTGCTCTATAGGGTGGATATACCACACAATTTGTCTATCCATTCACCAGCTGAAGGGCTTTTCAGTTGTTTCAAGTTATTCTGAGTAAAGCTGTTAAAAATATTTGCATACAGGTTATTGTGTGTATGTGAATTTTATGTCCCAAATGATTGCTGATGCTGAGCATTTTTCATGTGCTTATTTTTTTTTTTTTTTTTGCGGTATATGTGCCTCTCACTGTTGTGGCCTCTCCCGTTGCGGAGCACAGGCTCTGGACGCGCAGGCCCAGCGGCCATGGCTCACGGACCCAGCTGCTCCGTGGCATGTGGGATCTTCCCGGACCGGGGCACGAACCCGTGTTCCCTGCATCGGCAGGCGGACTCCCAACCACTGCGCCACCAGGGAAGCCCTCATGTGCTTATTTTATTTGCCATTTGTATGACTTTGGTGAAGTGTCTGTTAAAATCTTTTGCCCATTTTTATTGTATTGTTTTCTTATTGTTGAGTTTTGAGAGCTCTTTATGCTGAATACAAGTCCTTGGTCACATATGTAACATGCAAGTATTTTCTTCTAGTGTTTGGCTTGTTTTCTTTCATTTAACAGTGTCTTCCAAAGAGCAAAACTTATAATTTTATGAAATCCAATTTTTCACTTTTTTTGTATCTAATAATTGTTTGTCTAACCCAAATGTAGCAATACTTTTGCCTATTTTTTTCTAAAAATTTTATAGTAGCACCTTTTACATTTAGCTGTGTGATAAATTTCAAGTTAATCTCTGCATAAACTGGAAGGCATTGGGTTCATTCAGAGAAGAGATTGAGAATATTAAGATTAGATAATATCAGACCATGAGTTCTAGAGATCACTATGGAAAAATTTGAGAGATTGAGGAGGGATGGAGGTTTGATTTGGATTAAAGGGTATAAGAGATACAGCTAAGGAAGAATCCTCTGGTAAGTGACCACAGGGTGAGCTGTGTTTCTTGTTTTCATTGTGTCAACTATGAGGTGAAGCATAGGTAATGATGGTCTTTTATAGATATTCATGTGTAAGGTGATGAGCACCGGGATGTTCTAGAATTGGTTTGTGTGACACCACAGATCGTCTCTGTCATGCCTAAGTCCTCTGCCTGAAGCCTCAGTCTATCCTTTCACTTCCCAGCCAGAAGAGTTATAGAAATGGCTTGTATCATTCTTTTGGTCATTTGCCAGATGGATGCTACTTTTATTGCCACCATTACCTGTAGAGAAGCCCTACATGATAGAGTTGTCAACAGCAGACACATAGAGGCTCTCTGCTCCTCAGTGGTTAACCTCAGGGCATGGTCACACTTGGCAACAGCAAAGGTATTAAGCCTCTGAGGGGAGGAAAGTGTTTTCATAAAGAGTAAAGGAGTTCCCTGGGAACCTTACTTAGTCACTTACTGAATGGGGCTGTTGAGAGGCCTGGACCATACCCTCTGGAAACTCAGCCAATGGCTGTGTGGAGACTGGCAAGCATCGAAGTGGACAATAGTATCAGAATGTTCATATATAACCAAAGGGAGACACAAAGATGTGTATATGAATAATGCACCTTTCCAAAAGAGCAAATAACATTTAGGGAGAAAAATATTACAAAAGAGGAAAGAGGATGAGACTCATGTCCCATTGGAGTATAAGTTGAAACAAAAGTTCTGCGCAAAGAAGAAGCAACCAGTGTATTTTGGTGAGTTTGGCCAGCATTATTATTTAAATTCTTTGCACATGGAACACTCTCTAGGATAGATCACATGCTGGGCCCCAAAGCAAACCTCAGTAAATTTAAGAAAATTGAAATCATATCAAGCACCTTTTATGACCAAAACAGTGTGAGATTAGAAATCAACTACAAAAAAAAAAAACCCAAAAGACTGTAAAAAACACAAATACATGGAAGTTAAACAATATATTCAATATTATTAACCAACAAATACATCACTGAAGAAATCAAAGAGGAAATAAAAAAAAAAACCTAGAGACAAATGAAAATGGACATGATGATCCAAAACCTATGGGATGCAGCAAAAACAGTTCTGAGAGGGAAGTTTATAGCAATACAATCTTACCTAGAAGAATCTCAAATAAACAACCTAACTGTACACCTAAAGCAACTAGAGAAAAAAGAACAAACAAAACCCAAAGTTAGTAGAAGGAAAGAAATCATAAAGATCAGAGAGGAAATAAATGCCATATGGATGAAGAAAACAATAGAAAAGATCAATGAAACTAAAAGCTGGTTCTTTGAAAAGATAAACAAAATTGATAAACCTTTGGGCAGACTCATCAAGAAAAAAAGGGAGAGGGCTCAAATCAATAACGTTAGAAATGAAAAAGGAGAAGTTACAAAAAACACCACAAAAATACAAAGGATCATAAGGGACTACTACAAGCAACTATATCCAAAAAAGAAAAAAAAAAAATTCTTCGAAGTGGTCTATTTGCTGACATGCCAAGGTTTATGAAAGAGGACAGTGAGATAAAGCATATTCTTGGGGTAGAAAAGTTGTTAGAAATAGATAAATGTACTCAATGCTAATAATTCCCAAAGATCCATGGTAAATAGTTTATCAAGGTGTACTTGGCCCTTATTTCATCTCATTAACCCTAATACAAAAGTGATTCCTAATGCTAAAAAAAGTTGAGACACAATTATATGTTTCTAGAACTGCATTATAGTAGAATTATGATGTTTGCCTACATTACTTTTCTATTGCTGTGAACAAGGTATGTCGAAATTAGCAGTTTAATTATAATGACTGCTTATCAGCTCACAGTACTTACATAGCAGGTCTGGGCCTGAGGTAGCTGGCCTGAGCCTCAGGGTTTTAGGCAGAAATCAGGTGCCAGCAGGACTTTGGGGAAGAACCTGCTTCCAAACTCAGGCTGTTGGCAGAACCAGCTTCTTATGGTTATAGGCTTAGGTCCTGTTTTCTTGCTGGGTGTTGGCTGGGGTGCTTTCAGATCTTAGATGGTGCTCACATTCCTTGCCACCTGCTTCCTCCTCCAGCCTCAGTATTTGAATCTTCAAAGCCAGAGACAGAGAATCTCCCTCACATGGAATTCCTCTTGCAGCTTGTTTCTTTAAGTGCTCACCTGATTAGGTCAGGGCCAAGGAGGATAATCTCCCTTCACAAACCTTATCACAAGAGTGATATGTCAACATATTTACGGGTCCACCCACACTCAGGATGGAAGAGATCGTAGAAGAATGTGAGTCACTGGGGTCTCCTTAGAATATGACCTACTACACTGCATCATATATGTAGGGCACTGGAGCAAAAGATAATTATTTTTATAAGTTAATTTAGAGCAAAGAGAAATTCATTTTAAGTTTTCTAAAGCTGTGTGAGAATACTGGGGGTGAATCATGCCCAGTGAGATTCCACCACTGTGGGTCAGTCACAGTGGAAGCCTAAACTGCATTGTTTTAGTAGTTCAGGGAAGAAGATGGGTCACTAAAAAGAGAAGATAATTCAAGTATAAGATAATTACTGTATGTAAGTGAAATTAGAAAAATACAAAATCATTGTTTTTTGTGGTTTTCTTCTCTCCTGATTCTTTCCATTCCACTCTTTGTTGAGGCGTTCACTGAATCTGGCTTCCTGAGACTTGACATCTCCTTCAAAAGGATGTCTTTTATTGAACCATCTGTGACTAACCCAATGTTAACCGGATAATCACTAAAAATGGGTTAAGGAGGGCTTATGAAGATGCCTCCTTTATGCCAAAATAAATGTTTTGATAGAGGCCTTTAAAAACTTAATCAGAACATATGAATTTCTTGTAAAGGTAATGGTGATGATGGAGCTGGAACCTGATTTATTAAGTAAACTGGACTCAGCTTGATGTTAGAAGGAAGGAACATAATTATTTTTTACATCTGCTATTTTTAATCAGCTCTAGGGGATGTACCTTTCCTCCCAGAATGAAATCTAAGACAATCTCACTGCTTTTCTTGACATCCTCAAACAATATATTAATGGCCCTACTTTTGAAATAATAAAAAATTTTTCCAGTCCGTATAATATAAAAACTACAAACTATCATCCATCTTAAAACCTCCTCTTGAGATTTCAGACGATTTGTGGTCCAGTTATTATTGTTCTATAATAAATTACTTTAAAACTGATCTGTCTAAAGCAACTATTTTATCTTGCTTATTGCTTTATGGATCAGGAACTTGGAAAAGACTCAGCTGGGCGGTTTTCACTTGGGCTTTTTTATGCAATTGTGGTTAGATGCTGGCTCTGATAGTCGCCCTCTGAAGACTCACCTGGATGGATGTCCAGGATGGCTCACTCACCCGGCTGGCAATTGATGCTGCCTACTTTCTGTGTGCTCAGCAGTGGCTGTTGAAAAGGATGCCTATATGTAGCTATTCCATGTGGCTTGAAGACTGAGCAATTGTTTGGAGTTCAGGGTTCAAAAAAAAAAAAAAAGGAAAATCCCAGAGGAAACCTGAAAGCTGCATTGCACTTATAACTTAGCGTAGGGCATCATATAGCTTCACTTCTGCCAAATCCTTTTGATCAAAAGAGTCATAAGCCACACAAATTCAAAGAGACTGGATATATTACTTCTTGACTGGAAGATACCAAAGAAATTTGTGACCATAGATTAAAACTATCACAGCTCCCTTCTACAAGGAGACATCTTGCTCACCAGAAAGACGTATATTGCCCTTATATCAGTGGAAGATCAGCTGGCTCCCAATGCTGCCTGTCTCCTCTCTTTAATCCCCTACAACCAGGTCCCAACCATCCCAAGGCTTTTAACTTTAGATCTCAACACATGTTTAGGTATCAACCTACACATTCACAAAAATTCAGAGGTTGCAAGAGAAATCCTCTAAGCACTTCTTTTGGCTTTATGTGATGGAGAATCACCCTTCTCCCGTGGTGTGTGTGTGTGTGTGTGTGATTGTGTGTACACTGAAACTAGTATACTAACAATCCTTTCCAAAGAAATCTGAAGGACTTTTTTAACCTTCATGTTGATCTTTACTAATATAGGCTTGAGTGGTGATGTGCTAAGTGTCCCCAGACTGTTTCAAAATCTCTTATCATCCTATGAACTAAATCTGGCAATCGCCTGAAATACAAACAGCATTATATGACGTATTTCAGTATCATATAACAGATCTATACTTCTAATTATCTAGGTACCTTATATTTTACTTATACAGAAACCTAAAAAATAAAATATTTAACGTTGCCTCTTAATAATACAACACTTTTGAGCTCTAGTAGTTTTCTGGTAGCATCTTTAGCATTTTCTGTGTATCAATGAATCCAGTAAAGTTGCAGGATACAAAATCAATACACAGAAATCTCTTGCATTCCTATACACTAACAATGAAAGATCAGAAAGAGAAATTAAGGAAACAATCCCATTTACCATCACATCAAAAAGAAGAAAATACCTTGGAATAAACCTACCTAAGGAGGCAAAAGACCTATACTCTGAACACTATAAGACACTGATGAAAGAAAATGAAGATGACACAGATGGAAAGATATACCATATTCTTGGATTGGAAGAATCAATATTGTCAAAATGACTATACTAACCAAGGCAATCTAGAGTTTCAATGCAATCCCTATCAAATCGCCGATGGCATTTTTCACAGAAATAGAACAAAAAACCTTAAAATTTGTATGGAAACACAAAAGACCGCAAATAGCCAAAGCAATCCTGAGAAAGAAAAACAGAGCCGGAGGGATCAGGTTCCCTGACTTCAGACTATACTACAAAGCTGTAGTCATCAAAAGTATGGTACTGGCACAAAACAGAAATACGGGTCAATGGAACAAGATAGAAAGCCCAGAAATAAACCCATGCACCTATGGTCAATTAATCTAAGACAGGGAGACAAGAATACACAATGGAGAGAAGATAGTCTCTTTAATAAGTGGTGCTGGGAAAACGTGACAGCAACATGTAAAAGAATGAAATTAGAACATTCTCTAACTACATACACAAAAATAAACTCAGAATGATTCAAAGGTCTAAATGTAAGTCCAGACACTATAAAACTCTTAGAGGAAAACATAGGCAGAATACTCTTTGACATAAATCGCAGCAATATCTTTTGGATCCACATCCTAGAGTAATGAAAATAAAAACAAAAATCTAAAAATGGGACCTAATTAAACTTAAAAGCTTTTGCACATTAAAGGAAACCATAAACAAAATGAAAAGACAACCCACAGAATGAGAGAAAATATTTGCAAATTAAGCGACCAACAATCTCCAAAATATACAAACAGCTCAATATCAAAAACCAAAAAACCCAATCAAAAATGGGCAGAAGATCTAAATAGACATTTCTCCAAAGAAAACATACAGATAGCCAAGATGCACATGAAAAGATGTTCAATGTAGCTAATTATTAGAGAAATGCAAATCAAAACTACAATGAGGTATCACCTCACACCGGTCAGAAAGGCCATCATCAAAAAGTCTACAAACAATAATGCTGGAGAGGGTGTGGAGAAAAGGGAACCCTCCTACACTGTTAGTGGGAATGTAAATTTGTACAACCGCTATGGAGAACAGTATGGAGGTTCCTTACAAAACTAAAAACAGAACTACCATACGATCCAGCAATCCCACTCCTGGACATATATCCAGGGAAAACCATAATTTGAAAAGATATATGCACCCCAATGTTCATTGCAGCACTATTTCCAAATAGCCAAGATATGGAAGCAACCTAAATGTCCAGGAATGGTTAAAGAAGATGTGATACATACATACAATGGAATGTTACTCAGCCATAAAATAGAATGAAATAATGCCATTTGCAGCAACATGGAAGGATCTAGAGATGATCATACTAAATGAAGTAAGTCAGACAGAGAAGGACAAATATTATATGATATTACTCTTATGTGGAATCTAATTTTAAAAAATGATATAAATGAACTTATTTGCAAAACGAAAACAGACTCACAAATTTCAAAAACAAACTTGTGGTTACCAAAGAAGAAAAGTGGGGGGTGGGGAATAAATTGGGAGCTTGGGATTGACATACACACACTACTATATATCTAAAGTAGATAATCAACAAGGACCTATTGTAAAACACAGGGAACTCTGCTCAATATTCTGTAATAACCTATATGGGAAAAAAATCTGAAAAAGAATGAATATATGCATATGTGTAACTGAATCGCTATGTTGTACACCTCAAACTAACACAACATTGTAAATAAACTATACTCCAATAAAATTTTTTAAAAAACCAGTTTTATCTGAAGAAAGCATTGCCAGCAAATTTGGTGCATCTTCTTTTCTCCTCAAAAACAGTTTCAATGTTTTGTTATTTATGATAGAAAGATCCACATGAAGTACAGCAAGCAGACGAGAAGGCTGTCAACCATTCGAGTTGCCCAATGCCAGGAGCTTTTTAATAGGCAATATCTTAATAGAAGCTTAGATATACTTTTTTATTTTTTTTGCCGTATTAATATAAAAGTTTATTAGAGGTCATGCTGTGTAATAAATGACTCATCATTATATTGGAGATTTATTTGAAATTAGAATAAGCCTGGAAGTTCATATCACTTATCTCTTTTCTAAAAATTCAATACAGACTGCACAAGGTATGGAAACAGGAAGTAGTCAAAGAGCACTTCACAGCCCCAATCTGCACAGCTCCCTAGAGGTTTAGAACATAGGCCAAGGAGACTCCACAGTTTATATTGATCACATTAACCCCTTGATACATACATAGAGTCATTGATATTTTAGAGTAGTTGATTTAGAAGAACTTGGCACTAATAAAGAAAAAAAAATGTATATATGCAAGAAATAGTTTTCAAACTTTAATTTATCTAGAAAATGTATCATGTATTATGCAAGAACTATGAAATGATTCCCAGAAAGGAATGCACAGCGAGCAACCTTAAAATGCTTGCAAAGCAATGGAAAACCCATTCAAGTTAAATGACACAACTCTTTCCTCCTGGGTTCCTAAATTCATATTATTAATGTGACATTGGACCTCTATGAATAATTTTTAGTGTTGCTCCATGCAATACACTTTGTGTAAGAGAAGAAGGTGTGGTTCTATCTTCCCCAGATTTGACCTTAGAGGATAACACACTATTGATAGCTCATAAAGCAGAACGCCTCTGCTGATGGCCGTAGGCCTCTGGAGAATGGGCAGAGGTTGCTATTATCATTCAGCAGGCAGATTTGATCATCATCAGTCTTATTTTCTAAGAGCATGTCAGAATGACTGAACAGATTCCTACAGAGCAGTTCCCTTAAAGTTCTGAGAGAACACCAGTTGGGAGATCCATTTGAAAAGAAGAAAGAAATCTGCAGTTGTTGGCATTGTGAAGTAGCTATGTGTCACTTTTATTAACTTCAACCCTACTGGATACTATTGTATCATGGTATGCAGTATTCACGGCTATTAAAAAATATTGCATCATAATATAAACATGACCAAGTCCTTTATTTCATGCACAGAATTTTGTTGCACAGAGATAGACAGCAGGTAAGAAAGAAAGCTTCTGTCTTCTAAGGCCTGTAAAGAAAGGTTCCCAGAAGAGGGATTGCTTACCAGTCTTCCTCATCTGGAAATTTCCAATTCAGAGAAATACTGGGGTTGGGCGATTTAGGTATAAGGAATAAAACATACAAAGGCTAAGAGAAAGTACAGAGAAAAAACTGAAAATAATGTAACTAAAGCCAGATACAAATGAAAGATGTGTTAAATCACAAGATCAATGTATGTGAGGATTAGGCAGAACTCAAAAGTCTTTATGGAAATCTGTTTTGCCATGAATTGGGGGTCATGCATAATGCTGTGTGTCTCAACTGCACTTTCCTTCAGAGTACAGTAGGTAGAATTCATCTCACTGTTGCATTTTAATGGTCCTAAGGGATTTGCTTAAATGAATGCCCTCTACAATAACTTTCAGCAATTCCTATACAAATAAAAGCTTATAAATTATCTTGTGCTGCTTCAAAAGTATTTGTATACTCTTAAGTTGTTTAGACATCTCCCAAGTGGTCTGCTTATGTAATATTGTTTTGTAGAACATTTATTTCCTTTGCAGAATACTCAGAAGAAAAATTTGGTCCAGTTTATCTGTCCAAAGTATTATAAATGATATCTAATGGGGGTCTTATGAATTATTACATACAATTTCAGTCATTTAAAGTTAATGCCTGGGATAGTAAGAGAAGTTTGAAAGCCAACTTCTTATGGGTATATTTGAACTGAGTAGTGTGTGTATGCATGTGTGTCTGTGTGTGTGTGTGTGAGCAATTTGAGAGCAAATTTTTATTCATGATAATGTTATTTGATAATGTTATTTGAATTTTTATGTTAATGTTATTTGAATTTTTCTTTTCACCTTGTATTTCTTATTTTTCACATGACACCTACACGGGAATAGTGCAATATAATGTAGGAGGTATGAATTTTTAATCACAAAATTCAAGTGTTCAAATATGTAACTTCCTTTTATTTATATAACTGAACTGAGTTTGGTCTGGTTTATTCATCTATGCTTGAAGGATGTCTGACATAACAGAATACCATAGACTAGGTGGCTTATAAATAACAGAAATTTTTTTCTCCCAGTGCTGGAGTTGGGAAGTCTGAGATCAGGGTGCCAGCATAATTGAGTTCTGGGGAGAGCCTTCTTCTGGGTTGCAGACTGCTGATTTTCCCCTATGTCCTCACATGGGAGAAGGGGCAAGGAAACAATCTGGAGTATCTTTGATAAGGGCACTGATGCTATTCATGAGAGCCCTGTCTTCATGACAATCACCTTCCAAAAACCCCTCTAAATACCATCTCATTGGGGATTAAGTTTCAACATAGAATTTTAGGGGGCACAAACATTCAGTCTATGTCAGATGGGAAATTTAACCTTATATAATCAAAGTAACTCACTAATTTTTAGTTTAAAACCCAGTCTCGAAGGGGAAAGGAAGGGGGAGGGATAAATTAGGAGTTTGGGATTAAAATATGGACACTGCTATATAGAGATACCCAACGAGGACCTACTGTATAGCACAGGGAACTATACTCAATATCTTTTAATAACCTGTAATGGAAAAGAATCTAAAGTGATCTGAATCACTTTGCTGTACACCTGAAACTAACACATCATTGTAAATCAACTATATTTCAATTTAAAAAAAAGAGTCTATTTGGCAGTACATGATCAGAAAAATGTTTTCTCCTCACTGTCCCTCTCCTTCTCCTTGGGATGGCATAAAAGTTCTGGCAGTGGCTAGGCGTAGGATACATATATTTCATGTTTCATGGTAGAGATGCACCTCCACTGACCTCAGTTGAAATGGATATTTCTGCACATGATCCTGGTTGTGTCCTAGCATCTACTGCCTGCATCTGTGTTTCCACTATGGCCTCCAATTTCCAGATCACACAATTTGTTCTATTCTTGTCTCTAGGCTCTTGCTTAGCACTGCCTCACTTCTAGGAAATGATAGTTTATGAAGAGTTATTTTCCTCTGTGTAAGATTCCTTAGATTCTTGAATATTTTAATGAGAAATCTGATTATCCAATAGGGGCCTATAAGATAGATTCAAAACATATGACCACATAACTTTTTTTTTTATTTTAATTACAGAGGTTCTTGTCAGACATGAGGAAATTCAGCTCCTTATAAAAAAATGGCAATATTTACAGTTATAGAAGGAATTAAATGATTAACACTCTATCATAATAGGTAAAAAAAAAATAATGCACTGGCAAAAATAAATAATTAAAGGAGGCAGGACCTCCTGAATGGCAGAGTATGAAGATTGGTGGACTTTCTCCTCAACAAAACAATTTTACTTGTGAAAATTATTTTAAACAGAAAAGCAAACCAGCAATTATTCGAAGTCTCTGGAAATTATCCTAAGGGCAAACAGCAAACGGAGAAACAATCATTAAAGAAAATCTACTAAATCTCAGTAAGAACATAACTGTAGAACATAACTGACCCATGTTCTAATCCCTTACCACCACAAATGCCCCCACCTCTGCAAGCTTTGCGTTACAGAAGCTCTGCCCTGAGTGTTCTACAATTAGCAGGTGAGGACTGAGAAGGTGGAGCTCTCTCTCTCTCTCCCCCATTATCCAGTTTGGGGATATGATTTCACCCTCGCAAAGGCAGGCTGTTGGGTTTTCTCATCCCCTCCTGTTGCCTGTTGCAGAAGATCTACCCCAGCCAAGTATGACTGAAAGGACTAGGTATCCATTCCCCTATCTATCCCCTACCCATGGAGCAGAAGCTCTACTCAAAATGTTGTGGGGTGAGAAGAATAAAGAGGCCCCAGTGATCTCTACCTGAGATTGGTTGCAGGGTGGAAGTTCCATGTTCGAAGAGTCAAACTGAGAAGACTAGAAGTTGTCACTGCCCCCATCCTATAACCACTCAGTGAAGATATCACTTCAGAAAAATTTAGCTCCCCCCTCAACCCACCAAGTTTCAGTGGAGTAGTTCTGGTGTTCTGTCCAGAATAAAGGCAGGCCGTAGAATTGATGGAGTCTGAATTTATTTGAAATAGAGCATGGAGAACTTCATGCCTAAGGGTATTGGAGGTT
This sequence comes from Aethalodelphis obliquidens, assembly GCF_003676395.1. Taxonomy (NCBI): domain Eukaryota; kingdom Metazoa; phylum Chordata; class Mammalia; order Artiodactyla; family Delphinidae; genus Aethalodelphis; species Aethalodelphis obliquidens. The sequence continues at coordinate 20,873,607 of NW_020837948.1, forward strand.
TTGGTAGAGAACAATTAAGAGAAGGCTGGTAGGGACTTCCCTTCCAGTCCAGTGGTTAAGACTTCGCCTTCCAATGCCAGAGGCGCAGTTTCAATCCCTCGTCAGGAGGTAAGATCCCACATACCTCGCGGCCAAAAAAAAAAAAAATACCACAACATAAAACAGAAGCAATATTGTAACAAATTCAATAAAGACTCAAAAAAAAAGAGAAGGCTGGTAGCTCCATGATACAAGCAAAATGTTAGAGCAGCCAGAAGTCTACTAAACTAGAAAAGAATAACAAACTAAAACAAAACTTTGAAGAAGGAAAGGAGATAACAAAGATCAGAACAGAAACAAATAAAACAGAGAATAGAAAAACAACAGGAGAAAAAAGAAAAAAAAAATACAATGAAACTAGGAGTTAGTTTTTTAAAAAATTGCCAAACCTTTAGCTAGACTTAGCAAGAAAAAAGTAGGACTTAAATAAATGAAATTATTAATGAAAGAGGAGACATTATAATTTATACCACAGAACTACAAAGGATCAGAAGAGACTACTATGAACAAGTGTGTGCCAATAAATTAAACAACTCAGAAGAAAATGATAAATTCCTAGGAATTGTACAACCTGCCAAGAATGAATCATGAAGAAACAGAAAATCTGATCAGCCTCACAATGAGTAAGGTGATTGAATCAGTAATCAAAACCTCCTCCCATAAAAAAAGCCCAGGTCCAGATGTCTTCACTGGTGAATTCTACCAAATATTTAAAGAAGAAATAATGCCAGTTCTTCTCAAAATTTTCTAAAAATTTGAAGAGCAGGGAATACTCGCAAACCTATTTTACAAGGCCAGCATAACCTTGATGCCAAAGCCAGATAAGGACACTATGAGAAGGGAAAGCCACAAGATAATATCCCTAATGAATATAGATGAAAAACTCTCAATATATATACACTACCAAACGTAAAATAGATAGCTAGTGGGAAGCAGCCGCATAGCACAGGGAGATCAGCTCGGTGCTTTGTGACCACCTAGAGGGGTGGTATAGGGAGGGTGGGAGGGAGGGAGACGCAAGAGGGAAGAGATAATGGGAACATATGTATATGTATAACTGATTCACTTTGTTATAAAGCAGAAACTAACATACCATTGTAAAGCAATTATACTCCAATAAAGATGTTAATAAATAAATAAATAAATAAAAAATAAAGGCTTGCAAACCAAATTAATCAGTACATTGAAAAGATTATATACCATGATCAAGTGGGGTTTATCCCTGGGATGCAATGATGGTTAACAGAATGAAATTAATAGACTAAATGATAAAATAATCTCAACAGATGCAGAAAAAGTATTCAGAAAATTCAACATCCTTTTATGATACAAACTCTTAATAAAGTAGGTGTAGACTGAATGTACCTCAACACAATAAAGCTCATACATGACAGTCTCACGGCTAACATCATACTCAATGGTGAAAGGTTGAAAGTTTTCCCTTTAAGATGAGAAACAAGACAAGTGTGCCCACTCTCACTACTCCTATTCAGCATTATACCTGAAGTCCTAACCACAGCAATCAGGTGAACAATCTGAAAGTAATTAGTAAAATTGTGTCTGTGTGCTAATGATGTGATCTTGTATACAGAAAAATCTTAAAAACTCCACCAAAACACTCTTCAAAGTCATCAATGAATTCAGTAAAGCTTCATGATACAAAATCAACATACGAAAATTATTTGTGTTTCTTTAACAATAAACTCTGAAAAAAGTAAACATTCTCATTTACAATAGCCTCAAAATAATAAAATACTAAAGAATAAATTTCACCAAGGAAGTGAATGATCTATACACCAACAATCATAAGACATTGATGAAAAACATAAAGACACAGATGTAGAGAATGTACTTGAGGACTTGGGGAGGGGAAGGGTAAGCTGGGATGAAGTGAGAGAGTGGCATGGACTAATATACACTACCAAATGTAAAACAGATAGCTAGTGGGAAGCAGCTGCATCGCATGGGGAGATCAGCTTGGTGCTTTGTGACCACCTAGAGGGGTGGGATAGGGAGAGAGGGTGGGAGGGAGACGCAAGAGGGAGGAGATATGGGGACATATGTATATGTATAGCTGATTCACTTTGTTATAAAGCAGAAACTAACACACTCCAATAAAGATGTTTAAAAAATAAATAAATAAAAATAAAGATACCCCTAGTCACTTTAATTATGTGAGAAATATATTCCCTTTGTTAGTTAAGCCAGATCTAGTCACTTACAACAAAAACAATCCTGACTTACTCAGCACTCACTTCTATCTGCCTTGAATTACGGTTACTAGTATCTCCTCCACTTGACTCCAAGTTCCTTGAAGGTAGTTATCTTTGAACCCTTCAAACTATCCCAACACTATATGTTAGTGTAGCATAAAGAAGCAACCCCCCCTCCAAATTAAAAAATAAATAAATAAAATAAACAAATCCCATGTTCTTGGATCATTAGAGTTAATATTGTTAAAATGTCTACACTACCCACAGCCATCTATAGATTCAGTGCAAGCCCTGTCAAAATTAGAACAGCAATTTTCACAAAAATAGATGAAACAATCAGTCGTGAGGATACAATTAAATTCAAGCCTTCATGCATATTCCTGATGGTAAAGAAAATTGTGCAGCTACTTTGGAAAACAGTTTGGCAATTGCTCGAAATGTCAAAATGTTAACATGTGACCTAGCAACTATATTTCTATGTATGCAGCCAAGAGGAATGAAAAAATATGTCCATGCAAAACTTGTACACAAATGTTCATAGCAGCACTATTCATAATGTACAACAAACAGAACATCCAAAATGCCCATCAACTCATGAATATATAAATATAATGTGGCATTTCACACAATGGAATATAGTTCAGCCATAAAAAGGAATGAATATGGATGAATCTTGAAAATACTATGCTACGAGAAGGAACCTAGACACAAAAGACCACATTTTTTATAATGACTTTTACACGAAATGTCCAAAATAGGCAAATCTATAGAGACAGAAATGAGATTAGGTTTTACGTAGACCTGGGAGATAGAAGAGTAAAAACAGAGAATGAAATTCAATAGGTATCTTTTTGAGGGGAAGAAAATATTCTAAAATTAGATTGAGGTGACAGTTGCATGATCCTCTGAATTTACTAAAATCATTGACTTACATATTTTAAATGGGTGAATTGTATGGTATAAAAATTACAGGTCAGCAATACTGTTTAAAATTGATGCTAACATTCATGGAAAGTTCTCACATGTCCCTCACTTTTCTAAGAAAGTTATAATAATTATTTAATCTGGACAATAATTTTTATGAGGCAATTATTAAGATCTTCCTCAATTTACAGGGCTGGGCACTGAAGCTTACAGCACTTAAATAACTTGCTGAAAGTCAGACAGTATTTAGGTGTTCGGGTTGGAATCCATACCCAGGCGGTCTGGCTCAAAATTTCATGCTTTAAACACACACTTCTGCTGTATTATATTGCTCAGAACTTACATTTCTATTCTGTTCCTGTTACTTACAGAAGTCATAGAATTATAGTAAGATTTCTGGAGAATATGCTGTCTTCCAGCCAAAGCTAATTGGGGCAAGCACTAATGTGAGTATACCCTGCCCCATAGGGCCTTCTGGCCTTCGCCATTACCTGACACGTTCTTACCCTCCTTGCTCTAATTTAAATCCTGCTCACTCTTCAAGGCCAAGCCCAAAGCGATCTCCAGGATCACTCCTAGGCCAGTGTGGCTGTTCCCTTTCTTGTCCCATAATGTTCTTTATATGCCTGTAGTACACTGCTTTTCCTAGTACATTATAATTATTTGTTTTCATATCTGTTTTTCTCATTAGAGTGAAAGTCTCAAGAATAGGGAACACTGCTGTTTGTACTTGCATCCTTCAGCATTGCTGTTTGGAAAATAGCAGACATTCAATAAACACTAAATGAAAGAAGGGAGAGAGGCTATAGAATAGAATAGATATTAATTTCCTTAACCTTAACAGAATTTCGGATGCAGTCAGAAAATCACACACCAAATAGTGAATAACTACTCATGCAACAGAAAATCTAGGTGAGGTGGGCAGTATAGTTCTTTTGTTTTTTGTTTTTTTTTGCGGTACGCGGGCCTCTCACTGTTGTGGCCTCTCCCGTTGCGGAGCACAGGCTCCGGATGTGCAGGCTCAGCGGCCATGGCTCACGGGCCCAGCCACTCTGCGGCATGTGGGACCTTCCCGGACCGGGGCACGAACCCGCGTCCCCTGCATCGGCAGGCAGACTCTCAACCACTGCGCCACCAGGGAAGCCCGGCAGTATAGTTTTGATGAGAAGCACTGAGATGCACATTTCTAGGCCATCTAATATACATTTAAATCATAGCCTTTGCTTCTGGACAACACTGTAGTTTTTCCAGCAATTAAACTTCATCTTCTTTGATAATTACTATGCAGCCAGGTGTTGATGCTTCATATTAACTAGTAAAGTCAACCTCAAGCATGTCATTATATCTCTAAGCCAAGGTCAGAATTCTAAATGTTTTGATTTGCCAGTTCTATTTTAAAAGTATGTTACTCATTCAAATAGAGGTTGAATATGCCAGGGTTTGATCCCACTGGCATGCCATTTGGAAATGGATATTCCAGACACTGCCTGGTTTAGTATTTTGAACTAAAGCCTGCTGGCCTGGGAATGTCATTACTTCTGGAGAAAATGATTTACCTGTGTGACTTTTCAATCAGCAAATTATTTAAAAAATAAATCTAAAAAGGAAAATATTGTTCTTGCCAGGATGAGCAAAACATTTTCTTCTTTTATAGTGTGTAACTGAAAAAATCTGCCAAATGCAAAGCCTTTTTTTCCAAAAGTAATGAGAATATATGACTTAGATATAGTCAAACCCATTTTTTTTTTCTTCTTGGTATTGAAGCCATATACCTTTACTTTAACTCTCAAGTCACTTGAACATGTTAGGGGAATTATCAGTCAATTGCTAAACAGCATATCTGATCTGCATTTGCCCCAAAGCATTAGAGTTGCCTAAAAGTCATTGCATCCCGCAAGAATCCAATGTATTCTAGAGACATGATTTGCATGGTGGTAGTATCAGGACTCCATTCCTCTAAAAGCAAGCATGATTCAATGCAGAAAAAATCATGAGTTGGTGTGGAACACGGAGCTCATTGACACAAACCAGGCATTTTGTTTTCATTCAAAGTCTACTCTGTTTTATGAGGGTGCATGATAAATTTGACTTCAAGAGAAATCACAAAATTATAGCAGAAGTATTAAGATAATGTACTCTCCTCCCCAGCTAAAGATATGTCTAGGTGATGGTTATGTATGCCAGGGATGTGTTAGAGATGTTAACTTAAAAATTTAATTTTAGAGGTTTTTAAAGCAGATGAGGTGAGAGGAGGACAGTTTGGCATACAAAATAAAAAGATCAATAAAAACAGGCATGATAACATGTGGCTTTGGGTGCTGACAGAGGGGAACTGAGCAGTGATCAGAGATGAGACAGAGTGGTAGGAAGGGAATGGATAAAAGACATTATGTTTTGTGCCCTGTTAAGGAGTCTGAACTTAATTCTTTAGGTAGGGTAAAAACCTCAAAAAGTTTGTATGTAAGTAGAATAGAAGATGGTGTGGTCAGGGTTCCATTTTATGTAAACCATTCTGGCAATGGTGTAGAGCCAGATTGTTAGGAGGCAATAGAAACAGGCCCAATAAAGATTACGAAGGTCTGAGTGAACAGGAAATTAGCGGGATGGAGGGGAAAGAATTGACATGAGAGACTGGAAGTAGATTTATCTGACAGGAGTATGTGGTAGGTGGGATGAAGAACTTCTGAGGAGGTGATTGGTGGATGGTAGCATTTTCACTGGCCTCCTCTACCTTATGTTTATATTGACTAGTGGGATCATTTGTTTTTATACTGCAGATTTTGAAGAAAATATGTTTTCTTACATAATATGTTCCTAGATTACTTGGAATCATGAAGAAGAGTTTCTTTGACATGTTCATTTGTTCAACATCAAATGTCGTTATAGGATCAAGGAAACTGACACATGACCAAAATTTAAGGGAGCAATGTTTTGGAGATATATAATCTCTATACTATATAAACATGAAGCGCTCACCCCCCAAAAAAAAAAGTGAACAGAAATCTAATTCTTTTGACACTCTGCTTATGATTTCAGGAAAGTGATGTTCAGATTTTGTGCTTTTCATGTTATAATATTTAAAACTTAGCACAGCAAGCCATAGCACACAAGATAACACCTTGCATCAGGCAATCTTTATTGTTATACTGAATTAAAACATATGATTTTCATCACCTTCAATTAATATTATCACTTAGTCTTACTTTAGTCATCAACAAAAGGGGTGGGGCATTTTTATAAGATAGTCTTTAGGGTCACTTTTAATTCCATAATATTATTTTAGCATTAAATTCTGAAAAGCATCACTTGGCAAAGAAGCATTTTACCATCTTAGCTTAAGATGCTAAGGTGACATTAAAACAAATCTTCTCTCTTTCCTCAAATAAAATTAGATATGAGAACATTTTGTCTGTTGTAACCTCTGGTGAGAAATAGGTTTCCTGGTAATTTTTAGGGTCTAAGTAGATGTACACTACTATAATTTTTAAGTGTAGGAAGTAAATATGTCTGAACAACATATCCAGATTTACTCTCCTTTGTAATTGTATCTTCATTCCTGAAGTTGAGAGATTAGAGACACACTGACACATTGTGCAAAACAGTAGTGTTGAAATTGAGAGTCACTTTGGTTCACTGTTATTCCCCCAACCCGAGCAAAAAAAAAAAAAAAAAAAAAAGATTTCTAAAGACGCCACCACTGTATAGGTATGAAATAGTTATGCCACGGGTGTGAATTTCCTCAGCAATAGATAAGACTATCAGCAATGAGGGCAACTTTAAATGTTTGAAATGTCACAAATCTGGCCTTGGAGTAATTTTTCAAATATTCAGAATTTGGATGTTTATTTTTCTAAATTGGCCATGAGTGGATTCCTTTTTGCAAACTAGACCCATGGAAAGTTTCAATTTTTACAGCTACTTTCTAAGTTACACATATGCAAAAATAATCAAAGAGTAAGAACAGCATTTTCCTTTCATCCTTTTGTAACTTAAAAACAGCAATGCAAGTTTGGCTCACACACCACGCAAACTTTCATCTTTTACTGGAGCCCATTAGATCAAAAGGATAATGTTACAGAAAGATGTGAACGGATGAAACAGGCTGTCAAATAGTGAGTTTGCTCTTTTTTGCTTCTAATTTTTGAGAAGTCCCTTTATTAAAAAGAAAAAACAATGCTGTACTTTAAACCACCATAAGTGAAGCCAAAGACATCTCATATATGTGTAAAACTGATAAAATTAATGATGAAATTAAAAGAATTCACGTTTATAAACCTTAGAGAGGGTACATTTTTAACGTTTAATTTTAATATATGAGTTATAAAGATTTATCCTCCAATTATTATTTTATTTTAGTGTCATGAAGTGTGTTTTAAAGTGAAAATGGTATTTGTTAAGCTGCCCTGCAGCTTCTATGTTCTGTTAAGAAAAGCAAGATAACCAAAAAGTAGAGCCTCGGTCAGCATCAAGCAGAGGAGCAGAAGCATTTTAATAAGTTGGATGTTCCTACTTCCATATTTGGCTTCTTGTGATCCCTTAAAATGACATGTGTAGGGCTTCCCTGGTGGCGCAGTGGTTGGGAGTCCGCCTGCCGATGCAGGGGACCGCGGGTTCGTGCCCCAGTCCGGGAGGATCCCGCATGCCACGGAGCGGCTGGGCCCGTGAGCCATGGCCGCTGAGCCTGCGCGTCCAGAGCCTGTGCTCCGCAACGGGAGAGGCCACAGCAGTGAGAGGCCTGTGTACCGAAAAAAAAAAAAAAAAAGGCATGTGTACTGTAACGTGGTAATTTGGTGTCATGCAGAATTGAGTAAAATACTCTGGTACCTGACTTAAAAGAAGTAAATATCTCTGAAAATAAGCCATAGAGATAAAAGAATAAGTTTCTCTTTAAAAGTAAAGATGAACACCTCATTTACTATGAAAGTAATTGAGTTATGGCCAGTTTTGCAAAGTCTAGGGGTATGTTTTATATAAAAGAGTATACACTTGTATATACATGTAAATCACGACTATAATGACATAAAGATTGTCCTTAATGCAATGCTATTGATATGATTGCTACTTATTTTTAAAATAATATTTTACTGACCTGAAATTAGTAAGGAATTAGATGTTTCAAATAAGCTCTTTAAAAGTAATGGACCACATCCTTGGATTCTAAAATAACATTTATATTATATTTAATAGAATGTACATAATAGAAATCTTTCCAAAATCTAAATGCCCATACTACTGCTCAATGAAATATCTATTCTCCTTGTTATAGTAGGCACATGACTGGACTACATTTCTTAGCCTTACTTGAAATTAAGTGTGGTTATTTGCCTTAGTTCCAGCCAGTGGCACTTGGGCAGAAGTGACAGATGCCACTTCTAGACCTATCTCAAACAAAACTCCCCTTACACTCTTTCATTCTGACTAGAAGAAAGAGGACCTTCCAACTTTGGAAGCCAAGTGTTGAAGGTGGAGGAGGCTTTGTCCCAAATTGACTCCATGGAGGAAGGTCACCCCACCACCCTATGTTCCAGCCTAATACTGTTACATAAACATGAAATAGACTTCTATTGTGTTTGGACCATTATACACTTTGGAGTCTATTTGTTATTGCATTTAGCCTATCCTAAGTAATACATCAATACTTTTTACTAAAAAAAAAATCCTGAACATAACATTTTTTGTTGGGGTCATCATAAAATACTCATAAAATGGCCTACTTCACACTTTCTCCTCCTACCACTAATATCCCACACCTCATCCCCATTCTGACTCTATGATGGTATGTTTACCTCATGTTTCCTTGAGAGTATAGAAACAGACTGAAATTCCCTTATCTACACACCACGTTAAACTGCCTCCTTCCCCACATTTCGATTCATGTGTTTCTTTCTTTCCTGTTTCATTAATAATAAAAAATTAGGACTTTCCTGGTGGCACAGTGGTTAAGAATCCACCTGCCAATTCAGGGGACATGGGTTCGAACCCTGGTCCGGGAAGATCCCACATGCCACAGAACGACAAAGCCCGTGCACCACAAATACTGAGTTTGTGCTCTAGACGTGAGCCACAGCTATTGAAGCCCGTGCACCTAGAGCCCATGCTCCGCAACAAGAGAAGCCACCGCAATGAGAAGCCCTTGTACCACAACAAAGAGTAGCCCCTGCTCACTGCAACTAGAGAAAGCTGTCATGCAGCAACGAAGACCCAGTGCAGCCAAAAATAAATAAATTAATTAATTTAAAAAATTAATAATAATAAATTAAAAGAAGCAATTAGATTGTGTGAAAAAAGACTTAACAAAATCTGTTCTTTGGGCCTAAGAATTTGAACTTCATTTAGCTCTCTAACTTTGTTCCTCTGGTAACTGATAAAAAATGCTATGTTAACCATATTATCAGGCAGTATTGCTTACAATGAAAATGTCACCTGATATACTACATCTGGATTGAATGTAACTTTCATCCTTCCTGTGTGGTGGCTCTTGTAACTGGTATGTCTTCTGTGCAGTCTCTGGAATTGATGTGTATAGAATTCTTATAAGAGATATTAACTTCTGTGGGACATGAATCTTTTAAGTTCGAGTGACTCCTGCACCTCTTGATGTGAACTTACATCCCAGCCGTCAAGCTGTGATCTAAGATGAGGACAGCTACTGGGAGGTTCTGTGAACTGCCACATGGGCTGCTGCAAGGACTTTTCAAAGGAATGCCTGTTGTTGTCCCCCTATAAAGCTGTCATTCTCACCTATCTCTCTCTGAGCAGTCCAGTCCTAGTGTGGCCTGTGGTAGTCCTGTGAATCTGAATATTTAGCTGAAACCAAGAAGGTCCTTAGTGGGCTTTGCCTGTCTCTAATCCAATCCCCACTCTCTGTTCCATTAGCCCAGCAAGCATCTCTCCTCTACTTCAGCAGAACTCTGGAGGCTTGTTCCCTTGGGAAGGTAAACAGAAGAGCCTCTAGAGCCTCTAGGAGAAGTTAGACACAGTTGTGTGTAGGAGTACTGCACGAAAACAGGGTGTTGGTATTTGCATACCAATTCCTAACTAAAGGTAACAACTTAATTCTACATTTGTTAACACTCAACCTAACTTAAATTTAAATTCCAAAAGTATATACTGTACCAATGACAGGAACTTTTTCTTAAAAGACTATTTTTAAAAATGGAATGGAAAAAATGGAATGTATCATGTAGCCATGTATACAGAAAGAGAGTTTGATTTATAGGATACATGGAAATGTGGATGTTAAATAAAATATATAAATAAACAGTATGATTTTGACTAACTAAATTATCATCTTCAATGGTCCTCAGCCAAACGAAGTGAATTCAGATAAAGAGAACTATTCGAACTGTAAAATAAAATGAAGAAAAAAAAAGTAACAGGATTTTTAAAAGAAAGATGAGTTCCATGCTTTTTTATTCAGAAGAAGTCATCTGATTTAGGAATACTTACACACTTTATATAGGTATATATATATATATAAAATATATATATATAGTATATGTATGGATACATGTGTATATCAGTATCCACTTATTTAAATAGGCATATATTTGCATGTGTTTCATGAAATGCCAAGTCTGACATATTCCATGTAAATAAATGGATTTTTATTTGTCCAAATGGTTTTATAATAAATTAAAATTATGTTTCTTTGGGTACTAGAGTATCAGTTTGAAAAAAAAAAGAAGCCACAGTATTTCACAGCTCCAATCATCAGGATGTAGAGTCTATATTTCTACCTATAGAATTGTTGCTTGGCCATGTGTTTTTAATTGGTTACTGGACCTTAGCAAATGTTATGCAAGCAATATTTTGATAAACACTATCACCTCGCGGCTTTCCCACTCTTGCTACTGTGAACCCTGAGACCATGACAGGCAGAAGCCCAGGCTAGCCCTCTGCGAATGAGAAATCATGTGGAAAGACCTAGATATTCACGTTCTCTCAACCATCCAGCTGAGAACCCAGACCATGAGAACTACCCAGAAAGTCCACAGAACACTGCGAAAGAATAAATATAAACATATATTGTTTGAAGTTGTTAGGTCTTAGGGTAACTCTCTATACAGCAAAAGATAAGATAGAGACATACCTAGAAACTCAGTGTTGCCAAACAAAATATAAGACATGTGGCATTAGATTTGGAACCAGGAAGCAGGAAGAAGCTGGAAAAGCTGTGAATAAATTGTTAGTAAGCTAGATAGAACAATGGGTGGGAAATGCTTAGTGAAGTCTGGAAAAATGGCATGGAAATGTCTACAACAGACTGGAAAAATAGCAACCCATGTTATAAAGCAACAAAACAACTGGCAAAACTATTGCCTGTAATAACTTGGAAGACAGAAAGTGTACCTAAGCAACTTTTGGATTTTGGATAATGAAATCTCCAAACAGAATGTTGAAAGTATCAGTGGATGGGCTTCCCTGGTGGCGCAGTGGTTGGGAGTCCGCCTGCTGATGCAGGGGACACAGGTTCGTGCCCCGGTCCAGGAGGATCCCACGTGCTGCGGAGCGGCTGGGCCCGTGAGCCATGGCCGCTGAGCCTGCGCGTCCAGAGCCTGTGCTCCGCAACGGGAGAGGCCACAACGGGGAGGGCCCAAAAAACCAAAAAAAAAAAAAAAAAAAAAAAGAAAAGAAAGTATCAGTGGGTGCGTACGGTTGTATACAAGCTGAAGAAAGAACTATTCAGATTGCAAGAAGAACTTAGAGAAGAGGAGCCATTGTTTGCATGGTTGGAAAACAAATGAGTCTCCCTAGCTTAGAAAAAAGAATTCTCAACACGAGACAAGATGTAGAGCCAGAGGCAAAATCAAGGATCCACTATAAACTCCCTTGTTAAAGTCCTCTGAAAGACTCAGCTAGATTAAAGGCCTATGAATCGAAGGTTGCTGCACCATGCCAATGTGATGCCTGGCCCAGAGTAGAAAGAGGCTTGTCTTTAAAAGAGATGAAAATGTGGCTTTCAGGGCGTGGAATGGACCTGAATCAGATCCGTAAGAAACCAATCTTAGACTAAAAACATAAACACAACTCAAAATGAAAACAAAAATGGCCATTTGGCCCTTAAATTTTTTACTCATGAGAAGCAGAGTGAGAAAATTTCTCAGCTGCAAATATAGACCATTTTTTGGTGCAAAAGGAAGGATATCTCAGAGAGCAGAGTCAAAAGCCAGAGGATGAAGCCCAAAGCAGTACGGAACTGTGGTACTGAGGAGGCTTTCCTAAGGACAAGAAGTGGTCTCCAATCAGGAAACATTTTCTGCCCCTGGAACAGGCTGGATTTCAGAACTGCTACAAATCAGTGACTGTCATGCTCTTCTTTTTGACCGGCAGTATCTGTTGTAGCTAACCTCTCTGTGTCAACACTGTATGTTGGATGTGTGTAATGCATATAACTTGTCTTTTAAGTTCACAGGTTTCTGGATCGAGAACTCCATCCAAGGAGGCTCCTCTGGATCTAGAACTATCTACTCATTAGATGAGACTTTTCGGGGCACTGGAATGGGTAGAGGTTTACTTTATCTGTGGGTGGAATGGGACTAATTAAAGCCAGAGAGCCAAGTGAGCTAAACTGAGAAAATGCTGACAGTATTTCACAGGAAGTTGTAAAGTCTGCTTCTCCAACTCTTGAGTTTCAGTTTGGCTGTGACTTGCTTTGACAATGGCACGTATGTAAAAAGGATGCAAGAAAACGCATACAGTGGGATCGCATACTGGGGCTTCCTCTCTTTTGCTGTTGGGAACCCTGGGACTATCATGCCAAGAATCCCAATTTAGCTTCTTGGAGATGAGGGACCACAAAGAGAGAGGTCCCAGCCACTGACAGAGAAGTTTTAGCTGAGGTCTCCATCCTATGAGTGAGGCCATCCGAAACCACTCAGCCCCAGCTGACCCAGCCCACATATCCTACTGAATTCTGAGCAATAATAAAGATGGACTATTTTAAGCCATTAAAATTTAGGGTGGCTTATTATTCAGCCAAAGATAGTGGTAATCTATAGTCTTTATAAAGTAATCATAATTTGTCTTAATTTTCACAGTGCCCTTATTACTGAGTTAATAACATAGCTTCCCAAGATCAGTAATTTATTAATTAATTTGCCTAATTTAACTATAACTGGAATTTCTTGAACTTATCTTTTTCTCACTGCTTACAACTAACAATTGGTCACAGAGCTGGTGGTATCTCTCTAGGATGAAGGACACATTTCTCTAAATAGGCCTGGAAGAGACTCCGAACAGAATGAGGAAGAGAGCAAAGCCAGCGCATGTGCTATGATGATTCTTTGAGAGCCCAATGACGCTTGTTCCTAGCCCTAGAGCTCCCATTTCTTGGCTTTGGAAAGCAAGGCATAGCACAAACTACTCTTAGTGACTTTGTAGGCTAGAAACAGTTGCTAGAGGTGCCAGATAATTCTTGAAGAATGGATGCTCATTTTTAAGAAGAGTTGTCTAATCCCTTGCTACTCAAAGTACTGTATGGTTCTCAGACCAGCAACATTGGCATCACCTGGGAGCTTGTTAGAAATTCAGATTTACAGACCCTACCCCAGACCCACTGAGTCAGACTCTGCATGTTAACATAATCCCTGGGAGACTGTATATACATTAAAGTTTGGGAAGCATTGGTCTGTTCTCTGGTCAAAAGCATACAGGTCATTCTACTAAATGTACTCAAAATTTCTCCAAAACTACTAACTGAAATTTTATGGTCCCTCAAACTCAGAGCCCCTCTTTGTTGCCATGAAAACCGTGAAGTCATAAGTGCATCCTCTAAAGTCAAACAACTCAAATTCCCCAGGGCGAATCATATGTAGTTGAAAATGTTCTATCAGTTTTGACTAAAAAAACAGCAATTTTATAAGGATCAACCATGTACTTTGAGAAGCATGATACACTACAAAGGACATGGGCCTTAGAGCCATGCTTGTCTATGTTAAAAATACCCCAATTTCTCTACCTGTCTGTTGCGTGACTTTGGGAAAAATTACTTAATCTCTTGAGTTTCAGTTGCCTCACTTGAAAAATATGGATAATAATTGTTTATCCACAATGTAATTAAATAGGTTCAATAAGAAAATATATGTGATTATGCCTAATGCAATGCCTGGTTCATGGTAGAAACTACATTAGTGTGTTTTCCTTATGACAGGGATTTGGCTGCCAAAATGAAAAAAAAACAGTAAGACATTTAAATCAATTTGAAAAATGACTATTTAGGGGTTCTGAGTTGCTGGTCTCAAGGTTTTAAGGCAGGAAGTGATATCTGAATACTCAAGGAGGTATTTCCTTGTGATCCCCTAATGCTTTTTCAGTTGTTACTGGGTACTTAGGAAGACCCTTTCGCCCTCTTTTAGGATATCAGGTCTCTAGCTGATTGTTTTGCCAGGTTGTACAAAAGCATGCCCCACTGGTCTGAAAGAACTGAATTGCTTATTCTTTTTCTTATTTTTTTCCCCTTCAGCAATGTGACCTTCCTTTTAGAGTGTTAGCACTGAACTCAGGAAAGAGTTTGCACTGCCAGCTGTGGGTTCAGATAAACGGATTTATATTAATCCACTGAGTAATTGGGAACATTTCATCTAATAAGGCACTTTGCTTAGCTCATGCCAGCTGACTGAGGTGAATACAAGATTTGCTGTATCATCTGCTTAGAAGAATAAATTTGATTGTGAACATACTTCCATGGTGTCATACTATATCACTAAAGAAAAACGGGGAAGTTAGGGGCTGACCTGAAAGATACAACAATTTCAACTGAATTAATGTCCCACTGAGATCTTCAAACACCATTCCCCAGAGGCCAGCTTCAAGCATTACTAGAGCAATTACATTTCATATTAGACTGCTTCACGCAAGGAATGAAATAAAACTGTCTATTCATTTTATAGTTTAAACAGACTTGAAATGTAGCAGGAGGGAATCTTTTTCTAATCATCCATACTAACACGTCCCACAGAGTGACATGTTAAAGAAGTAAAAGTCAGAGAAGAAGATGAAACATAAAGGAAAAATACAAGCAATTGAATTTTAAAAGTCTCACTTTCTGCAAATTATATATAGGAAAGCAGAGAATATCAGCATTAGGATCAGGCAGAAATACAGGCTGGCAAGGCTGTACCTAATGGGAAATACTCTATTAGTGATCAACAATTGCATTTTGCATGGGCTTCCAGTAACATGGTACCTTTATAAATATGTAATTTCAATCTATAATTCAATTATATTTACCATAAGCCTTGTTTAGAGAAAATTTACTACTTTAGAGCTCATGGAAACAATATAAATCTGTGTTTATTGACGAAGCAGGGCTCTAAGTGCTCAAGAAGTCCTTAATAGAAAGATATCATCATGAGTAACATATGGGAGCATAAAGTGGTCATATAAAATGTGTTATTTACCAAGATAAAAGTATTATCTAAAACTGTAGTTTCCACAGGTGAAAAAAATGTAGAAAGCACCTACATTCATACTCTGGAAGGACATTAAAACCTGTTTGAATTACTACTAAGGGAGGCACAGCATATGAAGATCTGACTTGCCAGAGCCAAAATGAAGTTTATCTTCACATTCTGGCCTATATGATAAAGAGACAAATCATATTGTGGTCGGCAGCAAATTGGAGCACAGCCATGTTGTATGAATTAAGAGTGAACAAAGAGAGGTTACTTAGAGAAAAGACAAAACAACAAGGCAACCCGAAATGGCTCTTGAAAATGCACACGGACGCTATTAAATACACTCATTTGGCTCTTATGTTTGGACTTAGAGGCACAGAAGAGGCCATTCAGGTTAGTCTAATCAGCTGCTTTTCCTGATGAGAAAGTCTCGTTTTAAAGTAGTTACAGGCTCAAATTTCCAACATCATTTAAGATTTCTGGGTTCTATTCCCTGCTCTGAAATTGACTTCAACATTTTTATTTTTTCCATTAAAATTCACTGATAATAATAAATACTGGATAGTTACAGATCCCTTAGTTTCCTCATATCATCGCTTCTCATACACACCAGTGTCACAATCTTTGTCATATTCACATAAATTATATCTTAGTCCTTATTCAGTATTGTTAGTATTTGTTCTTCAAATAATTCGTTATATTATTTTAACTTGTCATAAATGCATTGTGAAAGTTATAGATCTGAGGTATGTGATGTTTAATAATGAACATATATAATTACATTATTATTAAGATAGAGATTCATTTGGTTATAGTCTGTAATCATATCATGTATCTCACTTTGGGAAACACTGTCATCTACTTCTGTCTCCAACAAATATTTATTGAACTATTACTGATTACAGAACGCTGTGTTAGGGGCTACGTTGGAAGATACCTAAAGATGTATAAAAATATGGTCTAGGTTTCTAAAATTTAATAGAAGATAGAGGCATGTAAACAAATGGTGTAAAGGAGAAAAGAGGAATGGGGACAAGTGCTAAGTTGAAGCTGAACTTGACATTAAATGGTCTCAAGGTTGTACATTTGAGCACCACCATTTCTGTCCATGAATGTCATACACTCTGTACTGTGTCCCAGAAAACAAAGCTATGGAAACTGGAGTGAATGGGAATCACAATTCCTTCCTAGGGAGCAACTGTGAAAGAGAAGTGTCCTTTTCAGTTTTTACATATAATATTTGAACTTTGTTTTAATCTTATCTCAATCTACAATTTTATCTAGCTTTGCTTATTGCACCAGAAATGCACCATGTCAGGGGCTCTTAGCAGGCATGATATTCTACTACAGAGA
Source organism: Aethalodelphis obliquidens (assembly GCF_003676395.1). NCBI lineage: Eukaryota > Metazoa > Chordata > Mammalia > Artiodactyla > Delphinidae > Aethalodelphis > Aethalodelphis obliquidens. The sequence goes on from NW_020837948.1 coordinate 20,890,534, forward strand.
GCTGCAAGCAGAACGAAAGAAAACTGAAAGCCCAGAGCCAACTAATGTTTCTAAGTTGCAGGGCTCCATTTGGGAAAAATTCCCTCTGAACACCAAATCATATTTCTGGGGCAATCAATGTTTTTAATTAAAAACAAGCAATCCACATCCACTAAGTTTGACACGTTTTGATCCTTTACATGTTAATTCATGAAGATGGAACTTCAATAGGCTCATTATTTTGCATCTAAAGATTCTTGTTCTCTGACTCAGCCAGGTTCCAGACTCTGCTTTACAACTATTAGAGAAAGTGGAAGTGACATGATATATTTTTGTTGCAAGAGCATATGCCTTCTGGTTTCTGTCTGCAATAAATGTGGACGAAAGATCAGCCCTGTTCCCATACAAAGAGCAAATGGGTCATTATTGCCTCAGGCAACTAAAGTAATGCATGAGCCCGGTTTACCCTGCAGTGTACCTTTTTTTTAGGTGTACATAAGTGGGAACCAACAGGAAGATACTTTGTCCTTTTTGCCTCTTCTCCGTCAGCAATTCTTTCATTAATTCTACCAGTGCTTGTGCTTGAATAGAGCCATGAAACAAACCAAGAACCAAGATATTTAAACTTTGAACGTGACTGGGAGCTGTGGTTGAATTTTATTAAGGCACATAGAGTTTAAGGTGGAAATAAACTTCAATAGATACTCATGGTGGAGCTAGGAGAGAAAATCTTCCAGGGATACCAAGCCTTCCATGAGAAGTTGCTGAGAGAGTGAGGGGGAGAGAGGGGAAGAACAGAGGGATAGCTGGCTCCAGCTGTCTATGGAGCAGCTGTTTCTCTGAAGTTTCTCCAGCCGTGGATGCCTCACAAACACAACAGAAGCCACACTTCCCGAGTAATTCTGGGTACAATTGGAAAGGGTTGTATTATTCTACCAAGCAACGATGCCACTTGTTTTCCTCAGAGTGCTACTGATTTTAGAGATCACTAGAGGAAAGTTCTATATTTGAAAGGATATTCCTAGCCAAAGCGCTCACCCTATGAAATACCATATCTACCCTCATTCAAAAGGCAGAGACTCGGGGCTTCCCTAGTGGCGCAGTGGTTGAGAGTCCGCCTGCCGATACAGGGGACACGGGTTCGTGCCCCGGTCCGAGAAGATCCCACATGCCGCGGAGCAGCTGGGCCCGTGAGCCATGGCCGCTGAGCTTGCGCGTCCGGAGCCTGTGCTCCGCAACAGGAGAGGCCACAACAGTGAGAGACCCGCGTACCGCAAAAAAAACAACAAAAAAAAAGGCAGAGACTCCATTGACCTCCAGGGCACTGGATACGTCTCAGTAAGTTGATCAGCCTGTTGACTGATGGAATTTACTAGCAACATGTATCTCCTAGAGAATGTTCAGAGGAGTTTAAGTTTGGGGTGCTATCTAGTTATTGCTGTTTTTCTAGCATGCTGATTATGTTGCTGTTTTTAATTATGCAAATGTACCCAGAGGCTTTGGCAGTAGGCAAAGGCTTTGTAGAAACATGAGTAGACATGAACGCATACACATCCATCCTGCTGCTGTCTTGTCATCTCTTTGTGTCTATGATTTTTTTCAGTCCACTTCCATGTACAGCATTACCATAGCAATCACACACACATGCACACAATATTTTGCATTTTCTAAGAATTAACCCTCCAAATAAAAAATGAGAAGAAAGAAAGAGAGAGAGAGAGAGAGAAAGAAAGAAAGAAAGAAAGGGAAGGAGAGAAAGAAAGAAAGGAAAGGAAAGGAAAGGAAAGGAGGAAGAAATGAAGGAAAGAGACACCTTTCACATATTCTTATTTGCCACTTTTGCCACTGTAGTACTTTATCTAGGGGTCATTTTTCCTTTCTCACGTTTTAAAGATATTAGGGCCTTTCCATCAAAGGCTTTTTAGAGTATAGGATTCATAAGAAGGCAAGCCCCCATTGAATCCCATCCACGTCCCAAAAGAACTCATTAATAAGTTGTCGGAGTAATAAGGCTATTTCACTGCATGGTTTATGGGAACAGCCTCTCTTTTAGGCTGTATCTGGATTTAATTGTAGACACCATATTCCAGTGTGGTAGCTGCTCAGGCAAGTGTGACAGTTCTCTCAACTGGCACCTCTTCTTTGCCTTCCTCATTGGATACTAGGGCCAGGATTCCTAGTAGGAATGTCCTTGTTTAGGGTGGTTTTCACACAAAAAACCCCCAAATAAAACAAAATTTAGCTCTTATAGAGCTCACAATTCCATGTCTAGAAGAAGATGAATTGATTTCTGGGTTATCCATTGGATTGTCCATGCATAGGAGCAATTTGTTTATAGCACCTGCTTATCCACTTTCCAATATGTCTGTCTCCAGGTTGAGTGACATTCACTTTTCTTTTAAGTGTCCAGGATATCAAGCTGCCCTCTGGCTCTTTAGGATGTATGTACTTTGGGAGGCCCTCCTTATAGGTCACTCCATGCACAGATATCTTTACTCCAAAATTACTTGCCCTGTGTCTTCTTTCTTTAGTTTCTTGGCCTATGACTAGATAGCCAACTGGCTGTTAATTTAAACAAGAATCTTAAACAACAATTATAATTGTTAATTTCATTACCCTACCCAAATAGCAATTATAAATTTTACTGCCCCTTTGATGGCAAATGATAAGAAACAACGGAATTTCAGGAATGTCAGCATGTATAGTAGGTACCCTAGTTCACGGAGTAATTTTAGAAATGGGAAGAAGACAATGGCTTCTTCTGATTCTGTCCCATCTAACAACTGATATTTAAAATTCAACAGCTTATCATCTATAAGCTTAAAAATCGGAAGTAGAATGTAAAGGATGCTACTTAATTCAATGTTCTGAACCTTGAGTCCACAGAATCCACAAGACATTCATGAATGGGCATCAAAGGTGTAAAAATATTACATCTTTATTTTCACTAATCTCTAGCTAAATTTAGTATTATCTTCCATTATTACTGCAACATGTACAGTAATATTAGCAGAAATTGCAACTTTGTAACCAACAGAAGTTACATGTATTTTCATATCATGTTATGGTTGTTGCAAATATGGCAAAACATGGTTTTCCTTCATCATTCCCTAGAAATTATAATCATTATTAGACTTGCTACCAGAATTTTATTAGAGTGCTAATTAAAGTACATATATATTACAGTTTAAAAAAATATTTTGGTAACTGTATTTCAATGTAAATTATTTCTTTTATATGATTATTTTAAAATAATTTAAGAACATCATTCTGAGAAGGGGTTCCATAAGCATCCACTAGACTGCTGAAGTGGTCCATTGCACAACAGTTTAAAGAACCATTGTTTTAAATCATTATTATTCATTTGCACCACAGTACAAAGAAAGGATCTGGAAGCAATTTTCACAGTTAAGAGGCTACTTCACACATGTGGTGGCAGAGGGAATTCATGGATGAAAAACAAGGTTCTAAGAAGTTGGGGCCATCAAAAGGCATAGTGGTATACTTCACTGCTTACATTTTCTATAGGGAAGAGCCCCCCCCCACAAATTATAGGGAAACAACTTTTAGACACACACAACAAGATCAACCTTTTCCTCCAGCTTCCTTGTTTATCCTGCCATTCCTCCTCTCTAATACCTATTTTGATCATCCTATTGTTCATGATGCTTCCACCATAGGAAGGTAGAAGAAAACAAAACAGATAGAGATTAAGCTAGAAGATATACAATCATGAGAGTAGCATTGATGAGATGCTAACATGGAAATTAGAATAAAATAGCAACCTAGAAATATGTTGCCATCTATCCCTGGATCCTGGAAACTCAGTATATTTTTCCATGAGGAACGTTAGCCTCATAAGCACGTTCCATATATACAGGGGACCATAACTCCATTTGTACTTTCAGGCTAGTGAGACCTAGGAAAAGTTGAATTTCTTTAGCAGTCAAAGTCCATTAAGACTCATCCCCCTTTCTCTACATCTGTGTCTCTATTCCTGCCCTGGAAATAGGTTCATCTGTACTAATTTTCTAGATTCCACATATATGCGTTAATATATGATATTTGTTTTTCTCTTTCTGACTTACTTCACTCTGTATGACAGACTCTATGTCCATCGGGGAGGGTGGGATGAATTGGGAGATTAAGTTTGACATAAATACGCTACCTACCATATGTAAATAGACAGCTAGTGGGAACCTACAGTATAGCACAGGGAGCTCAGCTCAGTGCTCTGTAATGACCTAGATGGGTGGGACGGGGGGTGGGTGAGGGAGGTCCAGGAGGAAGGGGATATATGTACACATATAGCTGATTCACTTCATTGTACAGCAGAAACTAACACAACATTGTAGAGCCTGACACCCCCCACATCCATCATGTAGATCCTCAATTCCCTTCTCGAGCACATTGGATTATATACAAGCACTTCCAGGTTAATTATCTGGCACCCCTGTCCAAAAACAGTTTGCCAGCTTCAGTTATCTCTTGAGGTTGGGGCAGCAAGGAGGAATTGTTTTCAACTGTTAACAGCAAAGTCTTTGGAACCAAGTGACATCATTTACACAATTGTGGACAAGGTATTTAATCTCTGCCTAGGCTTCTGGACTTGTAAAACTGGGACAACAAGAGTGCTTGCCTCGTAGGATGTTGTGAGGATTCAGTGAGGAAATAGGTGTAAATAATTGAGATATTGCCTGGCACATAGTAAATATTCAGAAAATGCTAGTCATTATTACTATTGCTATTATGCCTGCCCTATTCTTTCCCACCTTCTCTGGCTCTCTCTCATTTAGTACTGCTTCCTGAAAAGCATCTAGGACTCCTACATTTCCTACAGAAAACCAGGGTTGGCCCCTCCATGAGAACACTGAAAACTGTGACCAGGTCTTGCATTCCAGGCCCCGAGAAGAGAATGTCGTTGATGAATTGGGGACACACTGGTTTCTGCACAGAATATGGATCTTACCTCTGCACCTCTCACACCTGTTTCCTAGGCACAAAAGCAATGTAATTTTGGGCCCTCTTAAATAATTTCCCTTAAGCATCAGTGAGAACCCTTTCTCTGTGTTTCATATTTCTTAATTATAAAGTGGGATAATAGCATCTGCATTCTATGGTTTTCATAAAATTTAAATGTAGAGTATCTAACATCTAAACCAACCTCATTTCTTCGTCTCAAACTTAAGGTATGAACAGGCTGGATCAGAGTTCAGAAAGCATCTATGCTCTATATGAAAATCAACATTTCTCTAAAGCAAAACAACAATTCCTTGTTGTTCTTGATGTTCAGTTGCCCCACTAATGTGAAAGCAGGGAAGTGCAATCATAGTATTCATTAGGCTGAAGATACATATTCTTTGTCACTCTCCCCAATGATTAATTTCTCATTTACTTTCTATTTGTCTCTCTTTTATAAACATGCTCTTTCTGTCTTCTGGAGCCAAAGGCAATACTATCAAGCCTGACTATGTTCTATTTTCTTGATAACTCCAAATAAAAATGGTGAAGATATCTTTTGGTTTAAACCAGAATATTCCAAATATTGAGCAACTGCTCAAGCAATTTCCTATTAGCTCGTATTCATTTGGGAAATCATTTATGTATAAAAACAATCTTAGATTGGTTCAAGAGGGCAGAGTAGAAGGAAGTGCACTCACTACCTCTTGCGGGAGAACCAGAATCACAACTAACTGCTGAACAGTCATTGACACTGGAACTCACCAAAAAAGATACCCCACATCCAAAGACAAAGGAGAAGCCACAATGAGATGGTAGGAGGGGTACAATCACTGTAAAATCAAATCCCATAACTGCTGGGTGGGTGACTCACAAACTGGGGAACAATTATACCACAGAAGTTCACCCACTGGAGTGAAGGTTCTGAGCCCTACATCAGTCTTCCCAACCTGGGGGTTCAGCAACAGGAGGAGGAATTACCAGAGAATCAGACTTTGAAGGCTAGCAGGATTTGATTGCAGGACTTCAACAGGACTGGGGGAAACAGAGACTCCACTCTTGGAGGGCACACACAAAATAGTGTGTGCATCGGGACCCAGGGGGAAGAGCAGTGACCCCATAGGAGACAACCAGACCTACCTGCTAGTGTTGGAGGGTCTCCTGCAGAGGTGGAGGGTGGCTGTGGCTCACCTTTGGGACAGGACACTTGCCTCAGAAGATGTGGGAAGTACTCCTTGGCGTGAGCCCTCCTGGAGCCTGCCATTAGCCCCAACAAAGAGCCTCTGGCCTCCAGTGCTGGGTCACGTCAGGACAAAAAACCAGCAGGGAGGGAACTCAGCCCCACCCACCAGCAGACAAGCAGATTAAAATTTTACTGAGCTCTTCCCACCAGAGCAACACCCAGCTCTACCCACCACCAGTCCCTCCCATAAGGAAGCTTGTACAAGCCTCTTAGATACCCTCATCCACCAGAGGTCAGACAGCAGAAGCAAGAACTACAATCCTGCAGCCTGTGGAACAAAAACCACGTTCACATATAGACAAAATGAAAATGCAGAGGGCTATGTACCAGATGAGGGACAAGATAAAACCCCAGAGAAACAATTAAATGAAGTAGAGATAGACAACCTTCCAGAAAAAGGATTCAGAATAATGATAGTGAAGATGACCAAGGACCTCGGAGAAAGAATGGAGGCAAAGATCGAGAAGATGCAAGAAATGTTTAACAAAGACCTAGAAGAATTAAAGAACAAACAAACAGAGATGAACGATACAATAACTAAAATGAAAAATACACTAGAACAAATCAATAGCAGAATAACTGAGGCAGAAGAATGGATAAGAGACCTGGAAGACAGAATGTTGGAATTCACTGCCATGGAACAGAACAAATTTAAAAAAATGAAAACAGCCTAAGAGACCTCTGGGACAACATTAAATGCACCAACATTCACATTGCAGGGGTCCCTGAAGGAGAACACAGAGGGAAAGGACCCAAGAAATTAATTGAAGAGATTATAGTTAAAAACTTCCCTAACATGGGAAAGGTAATAGCCACCCAAGTCCAGGAAGCACAGAGAGTCCCATACAGGATAAATCCAAGGAGAAACATGCTGAAAAACATAGTAATCCAATTGACAAAAATTAAACACAAAGAAAAATTATTAAAAGCAACAAGGGAAAAATGACAAGTAACATACAAGGGAACTCCCATAAGGTTAACAGCTGATTTCTCAGCAAAACTCTACAAGCCAAAAGGGAGTGGCACAATATATTTAAAGTGATGAAATGGAAGAAACTACAAACAAGATTACTCTACCTGGCAAGGACCTCATTCAGATTTGACAGAGAAGTCAAAAGTTTAATGATAAGCAAAAGCTAAGAGAATTTAGCACCACCAAACCAGCTCTACAACAAATGCTAAAGGAACTTCTCTAAGTGGGAAACACAACAAAAGAAAAGGACCTACAAAAACAAACCCAAAACAATTAAGAAAATGGTAATAGGAACATATATATTGATAATTACTTAAATGTGAATGGATTAAATGCTCCAACCAAAAGACACAGGCTCGCTGAATGGATACAAAAACAAGACCCATATTTATGCTGTCTACAAGAGACCCACTTCAGACCTAGGGACACATTCAGACTGAAAGTGAGGTGATGGAGAAAAGATATTCCATGGAAATGGAAATCAGAAGAAAGCTGGAGTAGCAATATTCGTAGCAGATAAAATAGACTTTAAAATAAAGAATGTTACAAGAGACAAGGAAGGACACTACATAATGATCAAGGGATCAATCCAAGAAGAAGATATAACAATTATAAATATATATGCACCCAACATAGGAGCACCTCGATACATAAGGCAAGTCTAACAGCTATAAAAGGGAAAATTGACAGTAAAAAAAAAATTGGGGGGGGGGGGACTTTAACACCTGACTTACACCAATGGACAGATCATCCAGACAGAAAATTAATAAGAAAACACAAGCTTTAAATGACACAATAGACCAGGTAGATTTAATTGATATTTATAAAACATTCCATCTGAAAACAGCAGATTACACTTTCTTCTCAAGTGCACATGGAACATTCTCCAGGATAGATCACATATTGGGGCACAAATCAAGCCTCGGTAAATTTAGGAAAATTAAAATCATATCAAGCATCTTTTCAGACCACAGTGCTATGAGATTAGAGATAAATTACAGGGGAAAAAAATAAAGCACAAACACATTGGAGGCTAAACAATACATTACTAGATAACCAAAAGATCACTGAAGAAATCAAAGAGGAAATCAAAAAATAACTAGAGACAAATGACAAAGAAAACACAATGATCCAAAACCTATGGGATGCAGCAAAAGCAGTTCTAAGAGGGAAGTTTATAGCAATACAAGGCTACCTCAAGAAACAAGAAAAATCTCAAATAAACCATCTAACCTTATACCTAAAGGAACTAGAGAAAGAAGAACAAACAAAACCCAAAGTTAGCAAAAGGAAAGAAATTATAAAGAATTTATAAAGAAATTATAAAGAATCAGAACAGAAATAAATGAAGTAGAAACAAAGGAAACAATAGCAAAGATCAATAAAACTAAAAGTTGGTTCTTTGCAAAGATAAAGAGTCATCAAGAAAAAGGGGGAGTGGAATCAAATCAATAAGATTAGAAATGAAAAAGGAGAAGTCACAATGGACACCACAGAAATACAAAGCATCATAAGAGACTACTGTATGCAACACTATGGCAATAAAATGGACAACCTGGAAGAAATGGACAAATCTTAGAAAGGTATAACCTTCCAAGACTGAACCAGGAAGAAACAGAAAATATGAACAGACCAATCACAAGTAATGAAATTGAAACTGTGATTAAAAATCTTTCAATAAACAAAAGTCCAGGACCAGATGGCTTCACAGGTGAATTTTATCAAACATTTAGAGAAGAGCTAACACCCAACCTTCTCAAATTCTTTCAAAAAATTGCAGAGGAAGGAACACTCCCAAACTCATTCTACAAGGCCACCAACACGCTGATGTGAAAACCAGACAAAGATACTACATAAAAAGAAAATTACAGACCAATATCACTGATCAATATAGATGAAAAACTCCTCAACAAAATACTAGCAAACAGAGTCCAACAACACATTAAAAGGAACATACACCATGATCAAGTAGGATTTATCCCAGGGATGCAAGGATTCTCCAGTATATGCAAATCAATCAATGTGATACACCATATTAACAAATTGAAGAATAAAAACCATATGATCATCTCAAAAGATGCTGAAGAAGCGTCTGACAAAATTCAACACTGATTTATTATAAAAACTCTCCAGAAATTGGGCATAGAGGGAACCTAACTCAACATAATAAAAGCCATATATGACAAAATCACAGCAGACATTATTCTCAATGATGAAAACCTGAAAGCATTTCCTCTAAGATCAGGAACAAGAAAAGAATGTCCAGTCTTGCCACTATTATTCAACATAGTTTTGGAAGTCCTAGCAATCAGACAATCAGAGAAGAAAAAGAAATAAAAGTAATCCAAATTGGAAAAGAAGAAGTAAAACTGTCACTGTTTGCAAATGACATGATACTATACATAGAAAATCCTAAAGATGCCACCAGAAAATGAGTAGAATTAATCAATGAATTTGGTAAAGCTGCAGGATACAAAATTAATTCACAGAAATCTCTTGCATTCCTATACACAAAAAAACAAAAGATCAGAAAGAGAAATTAAGGAAGCAATCCCATTCATCATTGCAACAAAAAGAATAAAATGCCTAGGAATAAACCTACCTAAGAAGGTAAAAGACCTGTACTCAGAAAACTATAAGACACTGATGAAAGAAATCAAAGATGACAGACAGACAGATTTACCATGTTCTTGGATTGGAAGAATCAATATTTTGAAAATGAATATACTACCCAAAGCAATCTACAGATTCAATGCAATCCCTATCAAATTACCAATGGCATATTTTACAGAACAGGAACAAAATATCTTAAAATTTGTATGGAGACACAAAAGACCCCGAATAGCCAAAGAATCTTGAGGGAAAAAAAATGGAGCTGGATGACTCAGAGTCCCTGACTTCAGACTATACTACAAAGCTACTGTCATCAAGACAATATGGTATTGGCACAAAAACAAAAATGTAGATCAATGGAACAGAATAGAAAGCCCAGAGGTAAACCCATGCACTTATGGTCAACTAATCTATGACAAAGGAGGCAGGATAAACGATGGAGAAAAGACAGTCTCTTCAATACGTAGTGCTGGGAAAACTGGACAGCTACATTTAAAAGAATGAAATTAGAACACTCCTTAACACCATATGGAAAAATAAACTCAAAATGGATTAAAGACCTAAATATAAGACCAGACACTATAAAACTCTTAGAGGAAAACATAGGAAGAACACTCTTTGACATAAATCACAGCAAGATCTTTTTTGATCCACCTCCTAGCGTAATGGAAATAAAAACAAAAATAAACAAATGGGACCTAATGAAACTTAAAAGCTTTTGCACAGCAAAGGAAACCATAAACAAGACAAAAAGACAATCCTCAGAACGGGAGAAAGTATTTGCAAACAAATCAATGGACAAAGGATTCATTTCCAAAATATACAAGAAGCTCATGCAGCTCAGTATTAAAAAAACAAACAACCCAACCCCAAAATGGGCAGAAGACCTAAATAGACACTTCTCCAAAGAAGACATACAGATGGGCAAGAAGCACATGAAAAGCTGCTCAACATCACTAATTATTAGAGAAATGCAAATCAAAAGTACAATGAGGTATCACCTTACACTGTTCAGAATGGGCATCATCAGAAAATCTACAAACAACAAATGCTGGGGAGAGTGTGGGGAAAAGGGAAGCCTCTTGCACTGTTGGTGGGAATGTAAATTGATACAGCCACTTTGGAGAACATTATGAAGGTTCCTTAAAAAACTAAAAATAGAATTACCATATGACCCAGCAATCCCACTACTGGGCATATACCCAGAGAAAACCATAATTCAGAAAGACACATGCACCCCAATGTTCACTGCAGCAGTATTTACAATAGCCAGGTCATGGAAGCAACCTAAATGCCCATCGACAGACTAATGCATAAAGAAGATGTGGTACATATATACAATGGAATATTACTCAGCCATAAAATGGAATGAAATTGGGTCATTTGTAGAGACATGGATGGATATGGAGACTGTCATACAGAATGAAGTAAGTCAGAAAGAGAAAAACAAATATCGTATATTAATGCATATATGTGGAATCTAGAAAAATGATACAGATGAACTGGTTTGCAAGGCAGAAATAGAGACAAAGACGCAGAGAACAAACATATGGACACCAAGTGGGAAAAGCGGGAGTCGGGGTAGGATGAGTTGGGAGATTGGGATTGACATATACACACTAATATGTATAAAATAGATAACTAATAAGAACTTGGTGTATAATAAAATAAAATAAGATAAAATTCAAAAGAAAAATAAAAATCTTAGGATATAAAGCATATTTTCTAAAGTTTGTTTTATTAAATATTTCTCATTTCACCTTGAAGGGTTGAAATTCAATTTGAATCTACAAGTATTTATTGTGTATTTCATATATGAAAGATACTGTCAGGTGCAGTGTGGGATATGCATAATAGGTAGTATTTGTAGAGCATACTATCAGATAGATTAGCAAAGTTCTAGGAAAGATCATTATTATTGCTATTTTGCAGATGATCAAAGTGGGTCTCAAAAAGGTTACAGACCTCATCCCTAGTCCATCACAGAACTTCTGTGCGCCAGCTATGTTTATCAAACCCAAGTCTTTTGATGCTGTATTCCTCATTCTTCCCAAGAAAACATCAAAGTTCCATTCTAGCCATCAATGAACATAGAATACATTAGGATATATAGGTCACTCTGACAACTGACATAATAAGTTACAACTGAGGTTCAGAAAAATTGCTATAAAATACGGAGGAACAAAACTTTTCTAGTGACTTAGAAAGGCATCATGGAAAATGGAATTGTATCTGGATTTGAAGGATTATTTGTGATTTTTAGTGTTAGGTATAATGGGACTTTGCAGAGAGAAGTAATTTTCTTGGTCTAGAGCTTTGCAAACATCAAAAGTTTTCTTCAGAAATAAGTCTGGTTGATATAGATTGGGAAGGGCTATTAGCCATTAATGGTAGTACCTCCCATTCTAGGTAGTTCCAAGTAATTGACACAAAAAAGACCTGGTGATATTTAGAGATGCAGCAGAACAGCATTCCTTATGACTTGGCCCAGTACAGAACATTCTCAGTCTTTCAGGGGCACCCTAAGCCTTATCATCCCACAGGCTCCTCACTTGTTTTCCCAAATCTGTTGATTCAATCCTATAATATGTATTTGAATAGTGTATTAATCTTATAAATGCAGATCTACAGAATGATACTAAAGAGCAGGGAAGGAAGCTGTTTAGGAGAGTATTGATCTAGATAAGGACATCATGGTGTTTTACAATCCATAATGAGACCTTATCATGATACCTTGACACCTCTGGTGATACATCACCATACATCCAGAATCCTTCAGTTTATTCATGGAAAATATTTGCTATTACTTTTGATTCTTCCTCCAGTCTTCCTGTCATCTAACCCAATGCCTTTTTGCTTTGCAATTAGTCTTCCTTGTGTTTTCTGCACTTTACTTTATTCAGGAAGTATTTAAAACTACTGTTAAGTTACACAATTGGGAACAGCTTGACCAGAGTTGTGCTTTAATAATATTTTTCTTGCACACAATGTGAATTCAAAGAAAGAATTATAATAAGATAGATCCTCTTATTGATACTGTTTCCAAGACAGGGAAGACAATTCTTAACTAGATTATTATTAGCAGTGATAGAAAGGAAAAGGATACATGTAAAAGACAGCAAGGAAGTATAATTTACTTCCATACTATTTTACAAGATTCAGCACCATAATGCAGACCTACCATAGGAAGGACTCTTAGGTTTGGAGCCTATCTGACTGGAACAGCAGCTTCTGCAAATGGAGATTATGGTGAGAAATGGGGACATATATAAGGAGAAAGTGGATGGTTATCGACATAGGATTCTTTAGCTGAAGGAAAGAGTAAAGGAGCGAAATGAGGTCTGAAGGCAAATCTTAGGGGAGATTTAAGATAAACATGAGGGACAGGAATAGGAGGTAGCAAAGGAAGAGTCAGAGAGATGGGGAATAATTCAGTGTTCTAGAGTCCAGCAAAAAGGAGAGTAAACAACCAGATACATGCTGTAGAGAGAGCAAGCGTTTGTGATGAAGGAGTCACTGGTAACTTCTGAAAGAGAAGAGCAATAGGAGAGTAGTGTGGCTCGAAGCTACCCTGCCTAGTGTAGAACAGGAAGCTGGAGCTAAAGAACCAGTAGTAGACCCAGCGCATCCCTTTCATTGTGAGAACTTCAAATGGTCTGATGCCATTGTTCTTCCTGACTATATTCCCTCCATATTATCTCAATAAATTAATAATTGTATTGAATGATAACCTAACACTTAAAAACTTACCTTGCATAGTAGGAATTCAGCGTGGGAAAGATTGCATTTGATGGTTTATCTTGGATTTGCATTGAAAGATAGCTTCACAATAGGAAAGTAAGATTAACCATGATCGATTCTAAGTAACTACTTAGAAGCAGAAGGTGGTCTAGTGACATGGCAGCCCATGTACACGTAGGTAAGTTTATTTTCCAGTCACCTACTTTACAACTTCTTACACGTATTTCTTATTTTGTATCTGCCTAAAGCCAGCCAGAGAAAGCAGGGTGGTCACAAAATACACACCATCACCATATATCCAAAAGCTCTGCGAACAATATGCATGTTCTGAGACCAATCAAACTCTATTAAGAGAAAAACTGAATGGGCATTTTAGTAATCCTCAGTACTCGTACATTCTGATCGTTTGATAAAAGGTATTAATTTTCATTTTGGTTGTACATAATCTATCAAGGATGGCAGCAGTTTCCACAATTTTCTCTTTGATCTTCTCTGCAGAACTAGAATTCTGGATTAATTTTACCAGGGACAACGATCTAAACACAGCAGTGTTGAGTCAAGCATTACCCTTTCATTTCCAACTTGCCATATGGGAAACATATATCTTTTCTTGCAATGTATTAAAGTTTTGATCAAATGCATGCCACATTAAATGTTTGCAGCCATATAGTGAATACATTTTGGCTATTTAAAAATCAGCCAAGATTTACAGTATAATTCCATTGCTGAAGTTATCCGTGACAAAGCCAGACAAAGCCAAAACTCCTCATACGTACAGTAAAGTGTAATTTATTATGTTTCATTAAGACATCCAAATATGAGGTACATTAGGGTTCTGGGTGGCATGCTGGGTGCAAGATTTTGTAGTTTGCAATTCCTTCTGTAAAATCTATCATTTATAGTATATAAAAATCTCCTGTTTCTGTCTGTGAATGTTGACACAACTGTTGGGGCTTGTGCTCAGGCCTGGAATGTCCCACAGCCGGCATAATGCTGTAAGCAGCAACAGGAGGAAGTTCACTTTCCCTTTGTACATTATATGAGAGTACATAAGCTCTGTACTTATGTACTCTCATATAATGCTTAGAGATAACTGAGTCTGCTCTCTTTAAATTATTGATCCACCCACTAAAGAAGGGCACTAAAAATATCTTGGGGTCATATGTTCCTAGAAAGAACAGTGACTCCTTTTAAATAATTATGTTTATATTTGAAAGCTTTTCATTCATTTACAGATAGTTATTGAACACTAACTATGTGCAGGAACTCTGCTAGACATTATGGATATAAAGAACAAATTCATTTTCAATGTCTTGTTTAACTCTTTGTCTATAATAGGCAGCCTATGCTTATTTAACTCATTTAATCTTTCCATCAAGATCAACTTCTCAATTGCTTTGTATTCCATTCTGGGGCACTTTTCCTTTTATGGAAATGTCTCCCACGTGTAGATGGCTGGAACTTAATGTCAAAGGGCAGGTGTGTTTTCTGTTTTGGTTCATCATACGCGCACATCCATATTTCATCTTGGACATCCATATTATACGATATGCTCATGCCTTAGTGTAACCTTGGCTCACTTCCAGTGTTGCTGCTTCCTATTTTTCAGCACAAAATCCCTGTGGTTTGGCTTATTAAGTCCCAGATGTATTCATTTGGACTCTTTCCCTCAGGAAGCCTGAGGTCCCGGGGTGGTAGTGTCTGAGACAAATGCTCAAAATTTCCTGGAATGAGTCCTGATTCTGGCTTCATGATGCTGTCACTCACCCTTCATGGAGAGCTATCACTGCCAGGTCATTATTTCCCTGCTGAAGCCACTCCCTGCAATTCTATTTGGGAGGCTTCATATCCCAGTTTTCTATGAGGCATCCAGATGAACCGATTTGAATTTCATGGTTGGGGAGATTTATTCATGAAATCTGGACTTTTGCCTTGATGTTGTCCATTGATCTTTAGGTCTTTAAGCAGATACGGTAGTCCAGAAGCTATTGCTTAATTATACTCTTTTGGGAGAAGTGAGTTGAAGTGAGTTCAGGCAATCATATGGATCAATTAAAAAGTATAACAGAGAAATGAAAAACCAAAGCCAAAAAATATACGGTATACTTTGAGAAACAGAAAAAAATTAATCTATGTGTTAGAATTCAGGATATTAGTTACCTTTCAGAGAACAGTGCCTGGGAGGAGATATGAGGGGACTTCAGTGTTGCTTGTAATGTCCTACCTCTTGATCCAGGCGCTGGTAATACGGGTGGGCTCATTTTGCACATAATTAGACACAACAAGTTGTATACTTACAATTTGTGTGCTTTTCCATTGGTATATTATACTTCAGTAAAAATTACCTAAAAGAAAACAAAAGAATTTAGATGTTAACTAATCATGTCCATTAACTGTAAGTAGAAGGTAGCTTGATACATTTATTTTGTATCATGATACTGAGGCCATACGTTTTTAAACACAGAGGAACGAGTGACTAACACCAGTAACTAAATATCTTAAAAATGATGTTTAAAATAACAGGCACAAAGATATCAAAACAAATTATATTTTTCAGCATTTTGAAAGAAACTGATTTTCACTTCATTCTTGAAGCTTCTATGTTTTTCCTATCCTGCAGGGAGAAAATTGAAGTAAAACGATATTTTCTTGGCTCAGGATCCTTAGAAAGTCACTAGGAACGGAAAGTAGATTAGCCTCATAGTCTCGGTGGCTTAGCAGAAAATTTCACAAGTCAAAGGGAGTTTGAAAGTAAACCTTTACCGCTCCCCCCAATTTAACATGTTTGCCAGCCCATACTCATGCTGTTATCAAAGTGGCTCATTTTAAATTCTTTACACATACATGTAATGAATAATACAAAATTCCTCTACCTTCAAACCGTGACATTGCTGTCTGATTTACCAAGGTTCAAGGAAAAGAAGAAACCACTTAGTGATGAGTAAATCAGCCAAACTAAATCTTTTAATTTAATCTGATTCTGTTGCAGTCACATAGACATGACAGAAATGAACTCTTATAAAAAAGGAAAAATGACAGTAATTTTAAAATGGTTTGTAAAACAATTATAAAACATGGAGAAAGAATCTCCATCATTTAGAAAATGAAGACAGCCTTGCTATTTCCATCAATGAATAACTGATTGATTGCAAATGATACATTCCTATTATTAATGAAACCTGACAATTCCATTAGACTAATAAACAACAACTGCATGTTAATTCTCTTGATGAGCTTATCATTCATTTTTTCCAGGGTTGAGGAATGCAAAACGAAAGCGAGAGTATTTAGAAGGTGAAATGAAGGTATAACTTTAAGGATTAGAAAACAGTTTATGTTTCTCTCCTCCTAAATCAAATGATAAAGAAGAATGTTAGGGCTTCTAATCTATATGGAGTTACACTGTCAATTCTCAAGTAATCCATTCAACAGTTTTTACTGTTTGAACAGCTACATTTTAGTCAGTCGATTTATTGAATATTAGTCCACTCTTTCTAATTCTCTGGAGCCAGGTGCTTAAATCACCCAAACAAATTTGAGACCAAGAGCCCATGAGAGTAAACTCTGTTTTATCCAACTTAAAAAGAAGAATACCCCCAAATATACGATCTTCAAAGTAATTTGGTTTTAATAGGTTGATTCTGTGAGATTCAATAACTCTCTGTCCTTGAGCAAATTACTCTACCACTAATGAGGACTGGTTTTTGCACTTTGAATACAAAAGTGTGTTGAGACACTGAAGTAACGATACAAGGTCATACCAAATAACAACTTATTTCCATATGGCTAGATCTGTGAGGGTCCAAATAAGAATTCTATTAATTGCAGAAAATATGAGGAAAACACATGTGCAAATGAAACTACCCAATACAGAATTTGAAGAATACCAAATTTATTTTGCAATTTATTTAGCTGTAAAAGGTAAAATATAAAAGCTTAATTATATGCATAAGTGACAATTCCAAATGATTCTTATATATGTCAATCTCCTTTGAGATATATCTATATATTTGTTATTTTAATGGAAACAACAAATTAAATTTACTGAAAATGTATTTTAGGGAACCAATTATTTACTCATTCACCCTCTTGAAAAAATAGTTGCTAAATACTTGTGCTTTGTGCTAAACTCTTTGGGAGGAAAAATATCAAGTGAGACTTCAACTCTCCAAGGAGTTTGAAAAGCATTAGTGGAGAAAGACTTCTAATGTTGCTTTTTGTTGTAGATTGAATTTATTTCTCTGTTTCATTGTTAATATAAAGGACATAGAGAAGTATTTTTTTAAATCTACAGAAGTGCAGAGAAAGTAGAGATCTCAAGTGAATGGAATAATTAGAGATGTTTTCAAGGAGAAGTACATCTCAACCAGGGGTTACCAACATAAAGGTCTACAGGGTACAGGAGAGTGACATAAATGAACAAAGTGGGTAAACCATTTCTAAGAGAAAGGGAAGTGGCAGAGACTAAGGAAAAAGGGAGAGTGTGTGTTCTTTTTAAAAGGAAAAACCTTTCCTTAGTTTTGGCTAATTATAATCCTTATGTGGCAAAGGCTTCTGATTTCTCAAGAGAAGCCACAACTCTGGATTTTTAGGTGCAATCTCCATCCTTTCAAATTTGGAAAAATTATATATATATGCAAATATAAGGTATATATCTATATATAATTTATAAAATTATATATAATATACAAACTGATTGTATTATTTATATAAACTCATATATGTGTAAGTGTGGGTATATACAAACACAAAAACAATCAGTTTTTTAAAAAATATACCTAAAGCCATATTTGACCTACATACAGTTTCCAATCTCAACACTATATCATGGCTTTGGTTAGATGGCTGAATGTAAAAAAAAAATGGAGAAGAGAGAGCTCTCTAGGAGAAAAAATCATAGGGGGAAGGGCGAGGGAAGGTCAGTTGACATTAAGAGGTCTCAGTTGACTTGTGTGTGTGTGTGTGTGTGTGTGTGTGTGTGTGTTTATTTGTGTTTACATATACAATGGAGCCAGAATTAGATATTGACGGTAGAACACATGGTTATTGACTACCATAATAATGAGTTTGGAACTTTTTTGAAAGCCCTAGAAACTGCCAAAAGGTTTTCAGGAAAGGAGTGACTCCATACAATTACCTTGTAGGATTTACTAGATTAGAGGCTCCAAACATAGAGACCTCTCAGCTTCCTACTGTACTAGCTTAGCAATAAAGTGATTGCAGCCTGACCTGAAATAGTAACTAGAGCCATGGAGGGGAAGGAGTGGACAGGAGAGACACTGTCATGGAACAGGACTTGAAAACTGAATAGATGTAAGGAGAGGTTTAAAGGAGATTACAAGATTTATTCTCAAATTTCTTGTCTTTTTGCCTGTGAAGATGTAGAGCCATTAATGTTAAGACAAAAGGCTATGAACTGGTATAAGCAGATATTTATGGATTAATTTTAAGCATGTTAAAATGGTAGTGTTTACAAAGTCCTCAAGTCTAACTTTGTAGACATTTTGAAATCAGTTTTAAGCCATAACTGAGGTGGAAATAATGTGAACACATAATTTATTTTATTTCTTATTGTATTTAAAAATATGAATACAATTCTTTTTTTTTAATTAAATTGAATTTTAAAATTCTGATTGATTACCTTCTAAGAGACAGACAATGAGCACTTATGCAAATAACTCACACTTCCAATTTTGTTTTGAGAAGGTCTCCATTACTATAGATAAGCCTAGTAAAATATGACCCTTAAAAAATTAACTAAACATTATGTTTTGAATTTTATCTCTGTGGGGTACAAAAAGAAGAGTATTCATTTTTGTCACAGCACTTTTGAGATCACTTCCCATGCAAGTACTTTTTTCATCAAATAGACTCTTCTGGATCATTTTTGGCACTCTAGATTGGGACCAAGCAACTGTAATGCCTCAGAGAGACAGTGCTATCATTGAATGTCCTAAAATGTCAGGTGGATTGATGAGCAACTGGAGTAGTTGTGAAGCAACTGTTTTATTTTGAAAAAGAAACTGAGCTTGCAACAAATAACACATCTACAATCAGATGACTACAAAAAAAATTGGTCATACCGACCTAATATTAGTGTTTTTCCAAACTCTATATTATATAAACTTTGCTCAGTTGGGAAAGCTGAGACTTTCTGATTAATTGGTTATTGTATCAGAGTCTACGCAAAATATGTTTTTTTTTTCTTTTACATTGTGGTGAGCACTCAGTTTCTCCTCTCAATCTGAAAACATTAGTGTTTCTGTTTTAGTTACCTTCTGGAATTAGTTATTTGATACTTTCTTCTCTTTGTTGTTCTACTTCCCAGATTTTTTTAAACTTTGTCTTCCAGAATTTCTTCTGATCTTTGTTGTTGTATTGTTTTGTGTATTCATTTTCAAGGGAATTTTTCTTATCAAAGTATTCTTTTTGCAGGTATAGCTCCTGTTCCTGTTTAATGGATGCAATTTAGTTTCTAAGGCTATTACATATTTTTTCTTTTTGTGGGGGGCACATAGTTTTCTTCTGCTATCTTCAATGACTCTTTTCTGATTTCTTTCTTTTTTGTTTGTTTTTTTTCTAACCTTTGTATTTCATGTTAAAAGCTTTGTTTTAATGTCTTGTAATCCTTGACTGTTCCTTTATAGTTAATGGAAAGTGAAGCACTGCAAAGATGTTTACAAATTCTATTTGCATAGGTGGGCTTTGTCCACTAATGGCTTTACTGTAGAATAAACTTGTTTAGCCATTTCATTTGGAAACTCTAATTACTGGCATCTATATATTTTGTCTCTTGTCCCAGTCAGTTTCCTAGAAAAGTCTTTAGTCCAGAGATAAGCAAACTTTTTCTATCGAAGTCCAGAGAGCAAATATTTTACACTTTATCAGTTAGATAGTCTTTGCTGTGACTATTCAATTCTGTCATGGTAGCACAGAAGCAGACACAGACAATACAAAATGAAGGATGTGGCTGTGTTGAAATAAGACTTTACTATTATGTAAACAGTCATCAGGCCATTGTTTCCAACCCCTGTTCGAATCTCCTGCTGTGGGCTATAAACTTGAGTACCAAGGTTGTGTCTAGTGAAAGAAGGGGACCAGAGACATGGCCACTTAACGTGGTCTTTTAATAAATCCCTCTGTTTTCATTATGATATCCCATCCTCACCTGTAACTTGTGTATTCGTGATTAAAGTGTTTCTACCAATCCCCAGAAAGTAAATTTCCAGTCTTCGGCTGTGAAGGGTAGTGGGGAACAACCAACTTTACAGAGTGTGGCATATGGTCTCAGAGGCATTCAAACAGTACACCTGTTTTCAGCAATGACCTATTCCGCTAATATCAGCTGTACCTGGTGCCTTCAGTCCTGAGCCTTTCCAGGGCTCTACATCACAAATGAGCTTGGAGCTGGCCTCCCCCATTGCTGGTTTACATTTTTTTCTGATCTGCATTACCACCTATGAGTCAATAACATCCATCCAAATGTTTTCTGGTTTCCAATATTGTGTTGCTGTATTTGTCTCTCCTGTTTTCTTTGTACTTTCAGGTTTTTACTTTTCAAAAATCCTTTAACTGACATTTTAGTAGAGATTCTGATGGAATTAGCAGTGAATATGTGTGATGAGTGTTCCATCTTTAACTGGAGCCTTCAGAAAATAGATAGATAGATAGATATTCTGATCTTTGATATTCTGGTCTTAATGTCATCCATTTGCAACTGTAATATCATTACAATCAAGAGTCTACTTTTACATGTAGGTTTACTTGATACTTTACTTGATCTTGAAGATATTTCATATCTCTGAAATACGAGATGGCAAACTACAGTTTATAGTTTTTACTCTTTCATTTCCAAGTGAAAAAAAAGATTGCTTCAAAGTAGGATAAACACAGTTTTATATATTCACCCCAGTTAGTTTTATATATTCTACCTTCCCTCATGCCCCAGGTCACTAAAATCCCCACTTTCCAATACTTTCATAAAATGAAGTCAATAACTTTATATCTTTTCCACAGGCTATTCCCCCAAATATGAACACTAGGCAGGTGTTCACACTCATTTAATATTGAAATAGAATGAATAAGCATTCATTCTACTGTGGGAAACCTTGAGCCCTCCTAATGCAGCTTACACATCTCTCTTCATCCTTCTTCTCTATCCTATTCCTCTTTTATGCTCTCTGTCTTATCTCTTGATTCCTTTTCTATGTCCATTCTTTTTTTTTTTTGGCCGATCATTATTATGACTCATATTAGTTTTCTATTTCTGTATAACAAATTACCACAAACTTGATGGCTTAAAGCAACACCCATTTATTAGCTCACAGATGTACAGACTTGAGTAAGCTAGACTGGATTCTATGCTCAGGGCCAAAATCATGGTGCTGGCTGGAGTCTCTGGGAAAGAATCCACTTTCAAGCTCATTTATGTTGGCAGAATTCAGTTCTTTGCAGTTGTAGGACTGAGGTCTCAGTTTCCTTGCTGGCTGTCAGCCAGGGGCCTCTCTCAATTTCCCAAGGCCATCACATTCCTTCTCACTTGACTGCATTCATCTTCAAAGAAACAATGGTGTGAGTCCTTCTCAGGCTCCATGTTTCTTTGACTTTCTTTTCTGCTACCAGTCAGAGAAAGCTCTCTTCTTTTACGGACTCATGTGACTAGGTCAGATTGACCTGGATAATCTCCCCACCTCAAGAGCAACTAGATGATATACTATAAGCACAGGGGTGATTTCTTGATGCATAAGCAGGTTCTGTAGATTAAGTTAGGACATCACTGAAGGGTCATTTTAGAAATTCCACCTATCACACTTCTATTCATTCTATAGAAGTGCCACTGGCAGCAGGAGTATATAATAGGTTTTACTCAAAGTCTGGGTTAGCAGAGAGGACTGAGTTATAACTCAACATGTAGAATGGATTAAAATAGAATATCAGGTATCACTGTCCTGAAAAACTTCTTCCCTATTCCCTGCCTTGGGGAATTTCTTAATGGCCTTGCCTTCAGTTGGGGCCCAGCCTCCAGTGCTTTTGTGGAACTCATCTCCTTTTCTTTTCCTCATATCTCTATTTCCAAATTTAAAGTACCTCAGTGGTTAGATTCTCCAGTTTCTGGATAAAAACTTCCAGATTACTGTTTACTTCCACCAGCAGAACACTATACTTACAAACTCTCTCAGAGACAATTCTCAGACTGTTGGGCAAGTGAGAAAATTCACTTTTCATATCGAAATATGCCTATTAACAAAGTGAAAAATTTCTTCCTAAAAACGACTCTGCTTTTTTCTTATCCCTACCATTTCAAACCATTTATATGTTCTTATTCTTACAAACTCCTACTCTTAAACTCAAGTTTTTTTAAATTAGTGAACATTAGATAAAATAATACATGTAAACTACTCAGTATATTCTCAGAAACATAGCTAGAAACAAATGTTGGCAAACATTTTTATTGGAGATAGAGTGGAACCGTGGATCATTTAGAATTCCTCAATTAGCATCATTTAAACAGCTGCCTATATGTAAGGGTGTAGAAATGCATTAAAGCCAGGCAAATAGATGATAAAAGTCAAAACCAAAACCAACAAAAACCATAACTCTTTGAGCAAGATCTCTAGCAAGGATTAATGTAATCATCTGGTCATGTTTCACCATTATGTGAGTGGAAACAGCTAGGCAGCCAGTAGAGAGAACACAACTTAACTTAGTTAGACTCTCCTGTCTCACTAATTGAAGGGTTTTGTACACCCTCAGGCCAGAGACCTTGTCTCCTGTGTTTTAGGCAATAAGAAGTATGCAGTCAATACTCGATAAGTAATAATAATTAATATTGACTCTCATTCCCTGGGCAGTACTTCCAGTATTGATGATGTCAGAGAGGATTATGTCTCCCAGGAAAACATGTAGGATAAATTTCCTGGCTGGGCCCCAATTAGAAGGAGAGGAGAAAAAGGAACTGAAGTGTATTATGAAATAAGTCACAAAGCTCAGGAAAAACTATCACAAACACAGAAGGATACTCAAGTCATTTGTCCTCCTGTCTTTTTGACCTCTTCGCCTTCTTTTAGTTGATGTATGTTTAATTCGTTATATAATCAACACCCATAAATCCATAACTTAACCCAAGAAATAAAACAATAGCAAATAATAAACAAATTACCTAACAACAGGAAAACAGAGAGACAGACAAAGAGAACTGATGCTTGCCAAACTTCTGCAGTTGGCTTTGGAGACCCCTTGCTATGCGAAAGTGGGCAACACTTCGGTGCCTGGATGTTGAAGAGAGCTGGGTAGGAGAGATACCGATGAGGGATGTAGGGAGGCTGGGGAGAGAGGATACTCCCAGGAGCTAGAGTAGCAGTGACTTACCAACTAGTATGGAATTAGTTCAGTCACTTAACAGCCTCTCTCCAGAAGTAAGCACCATTTGTGAATTTTATATCATTATTCTATTATGCACATATATAAACACTCATACCCACACACACACACATTTTCCATGATTATTAAGCATTTTATCTTTCAGTAAATTTGTAAAGGACATTAAATGCAGGAGTTTTTATGTAATAAGGAATACCTCTCAGTTTAACTTAAAAATCCAATAAGTATGTTTCAGAGCTCTGTTCGGTATGCCGGTAACCGGGAAATGGAATTTTAGGGGACATCATTCCCCCAAGTTCAGTGAAAATGAAACAAACAAAGAAAAAAAAATAGACCAACTATATCTCTATCCATCTATCTATCATCTATACATATACACACTCAGGTTCCTTTTTTTTTTTTTTTTTGTGGTACGCGGGCCTCTCACTATTGTGGCCTCTCCCGCTGCGGAGCCCAGGTTCCAGACGCGCAGGCTCAGCGGCCATGGCTCACAGGCCCAGCCGCTCCGCAGCATGTGGGATCTTCCCGGACCGGGGCACGAACCTGTGTCCCCTGCATCGGCAGGCGGACTCTCAACCACTGCACCACCAGGGTAAGCCCCACACTGAGGTTTCTTTTAGTTTGAGATCTTTCACTTTACTAATTTTGATCAATCATCAGTGTTTGATGACCTCTAGTCCTCCTCATATCCATGTATTGGTTTGGAGCATGACTAGATTAATGAACCAGCTGAGAAGATCAGCACCTAGTCCTCCCTATTTTGGTCCAGTCTTCTCAGTGGAAAGAGCTGTCTGGATACGAACACATTCATAATGTCATCCTAGGGAATTCAAACCCACCTTACAATATGACCGTTATTCAATCAGCAATGATCTTTGTCACACAAAAATATATCAGATACTGGTTTTATTTCTGTTAAAATTAGTTAAGAAAAGTAAATTTTCAGAGTGTTTTGTGAAACTGAGAATCAGAGTAGGTCTTTCTTAATAAGTTAGCCCTAGAGATCTGAAGTCAGATATTTGTGGGGAGAGCCTCTATAATTATTTTGAATTTTTGTTGTTGTTGTTGTGAACCTTATGGTTCTTCAGTGTCCTTCTCTGTTAACATTGCCATCACCTAGAATTAGTTTCATGCCTGAACTACTGCATTCCAAGATGGCAAACACAGCTCCATGGTCAATCCTTGCTTCGCTAATGGTAACTCTGATCACATAACAGATGTGAAGCTTAGAGAATAAATATCCTCCATCAGGACCAACATGCTTTATTTATGTCTATATATATATATATATATATATATATATATATATATATATATATATACACATATATGTATACACATACACACACACACATATATATCTAAAAAGATAATCACAGGGCTTCCCTGGTGACGCAGTGGTTGAGAGTCCGCCTGCCGATGCAGGGGACGCGGGTTCGTGCCCCGGTCCGGGAAGATCCCACATGCCGTGGAGCGGCTGGGCCCGTGAGCCATGGCTGCTGAGTCTGTGCGTCCGGAGCCTGTGCTCCACAACGGGAGAGGCCACGGAGAGGCCACAACAGTGAGAGGCCCGCGTACCAAAAAAAGATAATCACAGAAACCATTTTCCATTTTCTGATCCAATATCAGCTAACTGCTAATTTTCCTTTGAAAACAACAGAAATAAGCATTTCAAATCAGTGTTATTATAAATATCCAAAATGTATGATCATTTTGAAGAAAACACTCTGACACTTCACATAACTTCATTTTAATTCTGAATAAGTCTATCTTCTGACTTTTATTTTGTAGTTAACATCCTGTATTCTGATATGTAGAGCTGAGAATATGGGCGACAGTAGATATTGAAAAGTAGATAATATGAAAAAAGCTAGTGGAGTAAATTTACATAAAATATGATAAAGTGAATATTTACCCAACAAATTAACTACTAAAATTTAGCTTAAGGTACACTTAAGATATAGAAATTCTTTAATTTGACAAATACTTCTCTGGCAAGAACTGGGTTGTTTTTGATACTTTCTTTCTATAGGCCATTTTAAACATTCCTTGCTTTGTTTTCTCTCCACTAATTAGTCTTTAAATATCCAATGATATTTCTCAGGATAACAAAGTGAGCTAATCTTTACATTTGAAATTTCAACAACCAGACTGAAAAAAGCTCAAGCAACTTTCCATTCAATAACTTCAGGCCAAGAATTCAGACATATGTAACTTATTGTTTACACGCCGTATCCTGCCAAATTCTGGATATAGATTTAGAGAATCTGTGATAGAGAAACCCTTAAATATTTAGTAATTCAATTTCAATTGTAATTTTGGGGGAGGGGATTTGTATGTGATTTTTTCTAAATTAACTTTATGAGAAAATCGTACCTTCTTGACTTTCAGTATAAAGAATAAAGAATGAGTAAAGAATGCTAATGAGGTTTATACTAAAGCTTTCTTTTTGAGGATTTTTTAAAAAAGAAATCTTGCATTATTCTTATTTAATCTCCCTTACTTTGATGATGAGCACAATTAAGTTAACCAAAAAGATCAAGTGTGTATGCATCCTCAATTCAGTCAATGCAGTTCTCTGCTGAATTTCACTCACTGCCTTAAATTGAGAAGAACTGAGGATGAAATGCCTGAGAAGCTCTGTTCCCTTCTCATGGCTGCCACTCTTAGAAGCCTGGCCATAGCAACAGTTTACCTGGAAAAGATGTTCCGAAAACGTTGTGAATTGCCAGACTCTCATCCCCTCTTCTGGGGTTTTCTTAATTAGCACTAGGCATGTTTGCTTTTTAAAATGAGGTATGTTAGTCATTTTGGGAGCAGATGTGTATGACCTCCTGACTCTAAACCCAACAAGTTACAAATGCTCTTCCACACCCACTCTGATAAAGTATTATTTTCTTAAGTCAGTGGCTGAGTTCTGCATCTCCTGAGTCAGAAGAAAATGATATATGTTTTCCCTTCTGGAAATTTCAATATGTAGCTCTTTTCTCTTCTCCATACATTTCATTTGTTGAAACTAGATGGAACATTAAGTTTTAAATGTTTTATCAATTTATCAGGAAGAAATCATTTTACAAAATATATATTTTATGGTTAAGGTGTCAGTAAGATTTTTATAGTGATTGAAATGTTTTAAAGCTAATTGGGAAAAATTAAGAATTTTAAAACATTTACCTTTGGTAAAATATGAAGGAGTCATTGTTTAATTTTAAAGACAATAGCAAAAGTAGGTTTTACTTAAAACATAATGATGGTTTAAGTCAACTCCCAAGATCCCAAGGCTATTTATTTGCTTGGTTATATAACACACTGAAAGACTTTTCACTAGAAATGATTAATGTTTTATGGTCAGCTGAAGACATTAAAAAACAAATAAGTCATACCATTTTTAACCTCTGTACTTACAGTAATAGGAAAATTTGTAAACCAATTGAAATTGGCCTTTGTAGTTATTCTGCAATTCAGGGTAATTCCAAATATATGCAATCATTCCCAGCTAATTGCCATAGATGGAAGTTCTTGCACTTAGAAATCAGAGCTATTTTAAATATTAATACTCCTTACAGGATGCCTTATTAAAAACTTGTGTCAGTCATGTCAAAACTCCAGTGACTTTGCAATTGGAAGGGTCTCATTGGATCAGGGTAGCAAGTCTAAACATGTACAACTTCTTTCAATAAAAGTAATCCAGTAGTTAAGCTTGGGATACATACAATCACAAAGTGTTAGAGCATTTCAGGTTTTGTGCAGTTATTGAGCTGATAAATGATTTGCAAAATATTTTAAAGCTTATATCCAATGAACATTTAAAATACTGAACGTACATAAAAGTGGAAATAAACCCCAAAAGGTTTTAACTTTTTAAAAAAGTGGAGAGAAAGAGCAATTTTCTGAAGTTATTCTTTTATCTGGCAGCCTAGCTAAGAGAGAAGTGCTTTGGAACTGTCCAGGAAAATATATTTGAATTGCATTCTGCAATTTTTCTATGAAAAATTGAATGATGAAATGTCATGAGGTGACCTATGACATGTGGTACAAGAATGGTCTGGGGCAGAGAGCCTCACAAAACCCCATTATTGCTAAGATGAAGAGAACCTCATGTGATTATTGAAACAGAAGTGTGGGCATATTGGTGTGGAATTGTTTACACTTCTTGATATCAATCGGATCTGTCTCTTGGCTCATGGCCTTAAAAAATGTTAGTTAGGGGCTTCCTTGGTGGTGCAGTGGTTGAGAGTCTGCCTGCCGATGTAGGGGACACGGGTTCGTGCCCCAGTCCGGGAAGATCCCATATGCCGTGGAGCGGCTGGGCCCGTGAGCCACGGCCGCTGAGCCTGCATGTCCGGAGCCTGTGCTCCACAGCGGAAGAGGCCACAACAGTGAGAGGCCCGCGTACCGCAAAAAAAAAAAATTAAAAAAAAAAAAAAAAGTTAGTTAAAAGCCTGTGGTGTACCCCTGCAACTGCAAGTGGTTCTGGAGTGTTCTCCAAGGCTCAATGGTAGGATGGACCCAGCAACTCACAGCAACTTTGTTTGAAAGATGATAAATACTCTCTCGGGTAGGGGGAGCGCTATGGAAAGAAACTAGCAGCATGCATATTATTGTTAGAAGCCAAGGTAATCTTTCAAGCAGGGAATTTGCTGCTGTCAGAGGAAGACTAGACTTATTTATTTATCATTGAGAATTTCCCTTTCTGTAGAGGATGACCATCTAGGGTCCTAAATAAGAGACAGACGTTAACACAGAGCACAGGAGTAAGCATAAATCTACCCATTCCTGTGAGATCTACTGGTTTTGCCTCTAATAAGATAACTTTTTTTCTCAGAGGCAGGGGGAGATGAATGCATGAGGGTAGGGAGAGAATAGATTTTTCTCCTTAAAACTTAGAAGCTATTTTCATAGAAAAATTATAATACTTCAATCAACTACCATTTATTAAGCCAGGTGCTTTTTATTCTTCACCTATCTAAATGCTCACAAACTGTCAATAGAAGTTAGGTGTTAGTATTCTCATTTTACAGATGCGGACACAGATGCTCACTGAAGAAAAACAACTTGCCCAAGATCACATATATACTTGGACCACGGCAGGATTCAAAGCTGGGATGCCAGACTCCAAAGAGCAACACTTCCTCTGACCTGCACTGCTGTCCCTGCTTTCTTGAAGACTTTCCACAAACTCAAGATGTACTTAAAGTTTTCTTAGGTGTGACATGTATTTGGAGATCTCTCAGGCCTAATGCAACCAGTCTCTGTGTAGCATGTTGAGGAAAAGGGATTTCTAAATTAAGAAACATTTTGTTCAAAAGTTTGAAGTTTGATATATTTACAACTTGTCTGTTACTGCTTCCTGATCGTTGTCCACCTCTGTATTGCAGCCTGTTTACACTGCAGACTGAAAGGTTGGTGGTGATCATAGAGACAGCAAAACACACCAATAAAAACATAAGGTATGTGCATGGGATTATACTTTATACATAACTGTAAACACATCGGCTACCCATATCAGTGGAGACGGGAAGCGGGGTATACCTTGTGCCAGTATTTCTCATAGGAGCTGAGAATTATCTGAAACTTCAAGTGAAACGGTCTATTTTGTTTTTTTTCTTTTTTGCGGTACGTGGGCCTCTCATCGCTGTGGCCTCTCCCGCTGCGGAGCACAGGCTCCGGACACGCAGGCTCAGCAGCCAGGGCTCACGGGCCCAGCCGCTCTGTGGCATGTGGGATCTTCCTTGACCGGGGC
The DNA here is from genome assembly GCF_003676395.1 of Aethalodelphis obliquidens. NCBI lineage: Eukaryota > Metazoa > Chordata > Mammalia > Artiodactyla > Delphinidae > Aethalodelphis > Aethalodelphis obliquidens. The sequence goes on from NW_020837948.1 coordinate 20,920,165, forward strand.
ACGAACCTGTGTCCCCTGCATCGGCAGGCGGACTCTCAACCACTGCGCCACCAGGGAAGCCCAAAATGGTCTATTTTTATCAAGCCATTTTAGTTGGTGATCAGCACCATGACTGTCAAAAAGCATTATTACCTACTCTGTATTTTTAAATGTCCAATTATTCTTTTTCTCTCCTGGACTTTCAGTATTAAATACACTAAAGTGCTGAAGTTTGACTGTATTGATTATAGCCAGCATTAATCTTTCAAAATAAGCATTAGATCTCAAAAGACCTCATTTGAATCAAGTATAAAGAACAAGCGTCTGCTCTTTGGCATTCATGAAACAATATTTCATGCTTTCAGTATATGCACTTTAGAAAACTGTAAAGGCCAAACACTCCCTCTTTATCATTGTGATTAGACTTGTAAATGCTGTGACAATTAGCTCCTGAAATCCTTCAGGATTCATCCTTGAAAGAAAGAGCCAAGGACTTACATCGTGGAGAGAGGGAGGTGAGGTTTATGTCTCAGGGTATTAAAACATGCATTATGTGTTAGTGGTTGGGAAGAGAAGGGCCTGGACCAACCTTCCTTTGCCTAGTGTGACCGAAGGAAACCCAGGACTCCTGGCTGGACAATATTCACATCAGGTACTATCAGGTACTATGTCTTTCACTGATGTCAATTCAGATGGAGGCATTTAAGGATTGCGGGAATGATTTCAAATCTTTCTTCAGCTTCAACATAAATGGATTCATAGATGGAGTAGAAAATGGAAAGGCAGAGGAAAAAAAAAACAAAACTTGTGTTTTGGAATTACTCAAAATTCTGATTCAGCTCCATGGCCACAGAACCCTTTTCTGCATGTGAATAAAAATGTGTTTTCTCTGGCAAGGGCCTACAGAAGTGTTCTTTTCATGCAGAGGAAATGACCCAGGTATGAAAGTTTTTCTTATTTCTCTGCCATTAAAAATATCAGTTTAGTGTTTTGGCATGTCTTTTAAATACACATAGCTTGCCATTAGTGACTTGTTATCTGTTTCAACTTTATGCTATAAAATTTTACCATGAATGAGTCTCTCAAACAAGACAGTTAGCCTCTTGATCCTAGTTTGACATTTTAAAGTAAGGTTACTGTGAAGATCGGCATTAATCTAATCAGTTCAAAGACCATAAAGCTATGACCCCAAGGAAAACAGTCACATTGGGTGAAAAACCTATTCTATGATTTTCTTTCAGACACCCATATTAAAATGCTTATGTTTTTCAAATTTTGTGATTATAAATCCTTCAATATTTCTCATCATGAATAGAATTACTTCATTCCTCTTGGAGGTGAGTTTATTTAAGTCAGTTTATGGTGTCTGCACAGATGTGGTAGAAAATGGTCTTTTTGCATGGTGACCATGCTATCATGACTGTGTTTAGGTCAGCCCTCTCTGAAATATTAAGAAGGGAGTGAGTTTGTCTTTGGTGCTTCTCATCTGATTACTTTCATTCTTCTCCCCCTGCCTCTACCATCTACAAAAACACCTGGTTTATACCTTCCTAGTCTTTAGGATGATCAACTGAGGCTGTGTGAATGGTCGCTTAAACTACAATCAGTTTTTTCATTATATTGTGAGCATGGAAAGACTCCTTGTCCTTGGGTGAAATGTCTTAATTTCTGTCAAAACTGGAATTACTGACCTGATATAAAAGAAAGCAAAAACTAAGGGTATTCTTGATTGAGGAGCTCATCTTCTTCTCTAGCTCTCTGTTGCAACCTGAGAAAGAGACATTGTCTATATTCTCTTATAAATTTGTTGAATGTTTCATCTCTGTGTTAATCCTAGCACAGAAGTGATGTCCTGAATTCAATTACCAGAATATATTTTTACTGTCTGTGCAGCTGTTTTATAATAAGCAACCCTTTATAGTTAACTGCATCTTTAGACAATTATCTTTAACTAATACACTTTAGTGTGTTATTTATTTAGCAATGTATCATCAAGAAATAAGAGAATCTCTCTAGGAAACCTCTAGTAGTCTCCTATATGTCTACATTCACCTGGCTATAAGCACCTCCTAAGGTTAATGACCATTCACTTCCACTTTCCATATCTTTTGGTAGTTAGTCTTACAAAGAAGTGGATTCCAGGAAATATTGCTCCAAAACGCAGAGGGAATGCGAGTGATTCCAGGCTAACAGGAGTCAGTCCATTAAGGTTTTGAATAAACTCAAAATGGATTAAAGACCTAAATATAAGACCAGATACTATAAAACTGTTAGAGGAAAACACAGGCAGAACACTCTTTGACACAAATCACAGCAGTATCTTTTCCAATCCGTCTCCTAGAGTAGTGGAAATAAAGCCAAAAATAAACAAATGGGACCTAATTAAACTTAAAAAGCTTTTGCACAGCAAAGGAAACCATAAACAAAAATCCAACTCACAGAATGGGAGAAAATATTTGCAAACGATGAGAACGCCAAGGGATTAATCTCCAAAATTTACAAATAACTCATGTGGCTCAATATCTAAGAAACAACCCAATAAAAAATGGGCAGAAGACCTAAATAGACAGTTCTCCAAAGAAGACATACAGATGAACAAGAGGCACATGAAAAGATGTTCAGCATCACTAATTATTAGAGAAATGCAAATCAAAACTACAATGAGGTATCACCTTACGCCGGTTAGAATGGCCATCATCAAAAAATCTACAAACAATAAATGCTGGTGAGGGTGTTGAGAAAAGGGAATCCTCCTATGCTGTTGATGGGAATGTAAATTGGTACAGCCACTATGGAGAACAGTAAGGTGGTTCCTTAAAAAAACTAAAAATAGAGCTACCATATGATATAGCAATCCCATTCCTGGGCATATATCTGGAGAAAAACATAGTTCAAAAAGATAGACGCACTCCAGTGTTCAATGCAGTGCTGTTTACAATAGCCAAAACATGGAAGCAACCTAAATGTCCATCAACAGATGAATGGATAAAGATGATGTGGTACATATATACAATGGAATATTACTCAGCCATAAAAAAGAATAAGATAATGCCATTTGCAGCAACATGAATGGACCTGGAGATTATCATATTAAGTGTAGTAAGTCAGACAGAGAAAGACAGATAGTACCATATGATTCCACTTATATGCAGAATCTTAAAAAATGATACGAATGAACTTATTTACAAAACAGAAACAGACTCACGGACTTAGAGAACAAACTTATGGTTACCGGGGGGAAGGGTGTAGGGGAGGGATAGATTGGGAGTTTGGGATTGATATGTACACACAGCTGTATTTAAAATAGATAACCAACAAAGAACTATTGTATAGCACAGGGAACTCTGTTCAATACTCTGTAATAACCTAAATGGGAAAAAAATTTTTAAAGAATGGATGTATGTATAACTGAATCACTTTGCTGTACACCTGAAACTAACACAATATTGTTAATCAACTGTACTCCAATATAAAATAAATTTTTTTTAATAAATACAAATTTTAAAAAATGTCTGTGCTATCAGAAATCACCAGCAATCACTGCATACTATGGCAGATATCCAACAAGAATGATTCTAGGCTCCAGCATATCCTAAACTATAGGGCAATCTGATCCCCGTTATGCTCTGCAGTTGTGGCAACACTCAGATACAGTACACTGGGATCCTCACTCTCTTTTCGGCAGCCCCTCAAGTGTGGTGTTGGAGAGAATTCCTTGGTGAGAAGGAAAGGCTACCTTTTAAGTCTTTACAGCAGAGGCTCAGTAGGGAATATCAGATCAGCATTTTCACCTACATGTTTTATGTCTTGTATATTTCAGTTCACCCAGACATAAGCACAGAGGCTGGCACCTCGAAGGCACCTAATACATTTCATGAAATAAACAGACACATAAAAGAGTGCCCTTGACACTTTACTCTTACCATGCTATTTGTGTCTTCCCTTCCTAAATTTGCTACTTAGCGTGTGCTCTTTTCTTCAAATATTTTTTTCTTCCAGAAATGGTTATCCTTTCTCCTAGGTATCCCCAGGTGGCCTCTCCCTCCCTCTGTGTTTATTACTTTATTCTCTCCCTGTGCGAGCTCTGGTAGCCGCACTTTACTGCTCATCTCTGACTGTGCATTCCATCACCAAAGTCTGAGGAACTAGATTACAACTTACTTAAGGATTAGGTCTGAAATGAATGAAATTAGGGCATTGGTGAAAATCCAAAATATTGTCCATTAAGTTAGATGCACAAACACTTGCACAAGACCTTTATGTCATCAGGTTTGGCTGTTAAAAAGACTCCATTCTTCATCCTGAGTTTCGGAGAAGTTGTGAAGAACTGAGTCTACTAGCTGAATGGCCTTTTTGAAAATAGGGCAGCATTGCAAACATTTCACTACCAACTGTATTTGCTAACATCTATCTTTCCCCATTGCTGTTAGCAAACTTTCTAGTCTTTAAAGCATGGCCACATAAGGGTTAAAAGACTCTCTTACCCAAAGCAGGGTAGGGGCCACCATCTGCATCTGCAATGAGGTGCCCATTTTAGCGGCAAGTTCTTCTCCAATGTGTGTTCTAGATCCCAATGCTATCATCATAGAATCTCTGGGGTTGTTGTTGAAGAAAAAATGAGATAAGATTTTTAAAATGTCAAGCCCAGTGTGAAACATAGAGATATTCAATTTGATAGCTCATTTTACCACAATCAATCAGGCAATACACTACTTCTACAAACTTACTGTGGTCCAATGGAAAACATGGTATTGTGTCTACATCCGCCTTCATTCTCATTGAGAAGATCTTACATTTCCTGAGAAATATTTCCAATGCTTTCCATCCCTATTGTCACTTCTTCCCAGAGTCTCATCACTGTTCTATGGACTCATTAATATTGCTCCCTTCTCTCAGGCTTCCTGACTTTAGTTCATTTCCCACAATGCTGGTAGAATTCACTCCTAAAAATAAGCCTTATTAGCACGCTTCCTTCAAATCTTTTGATTGGCTCCTCTTGCCTAGATAAACTGCTTTATTTATTGTAAGTCTCCTTCAAGGTTTTTATTTCCTAATATGCATTGTGAATCTCTAAGATGGGGACATACGTCACAGTTCTACTAATGCATTCTCCACTAAAACTTTTTATTTTTCAACAGAGCTTATTTGGGGAATTATTTACATAGGAACACACAGGGCCAGGCTGGCTGACAGTAGTTAAATCCAAACCTCTCAGTACAAATACTCAAAATCTGTTGGCAATCCCCCTCTCAAATCTCAGCTTCTTTCTGCTTCATACTCACTTTTTGCTCCAAACCTACTATTCTCAAATAACATTCTTTGTGGTTTTGTCCCCTCCTTTGCAGGTAATGTTACTGACCTCGAAGCACTCTCCCCAAATCTTCTACCACACTTCTCCTTCTACTCAAACTGCTCAACTTGGTGACCTACTGATCCTTTAAGAAACAGCTGAAGTGCTATTTTCTCTGAAGCTATTTCATTCTTCTATCTCCTGAGCAATGTGGGTACTCTGGGAGTTTAAAAGGAAGAATAAACTGTGTTCATACTTCTCTTATAACTTTTTCACATTGCTATGTGAAACTCTGTCTCCCTCATTAAAATACATTCCATATGGGCAGGCATGGCCATGCTTTATTCTTTTTGTAGCTCCTTTTCTGGTTCACTGCCTAATATATATGGAGATGGTGTATAATGAATGTTTACTAAATTATTTGCTAAATATGCCACAGATAGAAGATAGAATGGTATGTGTCACACATACACACATGCATGCACATGCACACATACAAACTGCCACAAGTGATGTAGTTAATAATTTTTATCTTCAGGAAAGTGAGTATTTACTACACAGGTCCATGAATCTCTGGAAATTCTGATTTCTCTGTTTCCAGTCATACATATCCTATAATCTGTACTCCTCAGGAACTATAAACTCCCCAAAGTCACTGTAGAATATCCTGCTGAACAAGGATATGGCTGTTCTATTTTGTGCCAAAGTCAACGTGACAGCAACCCCAGCTGACATGTAAGGTTCTTCCTGAGCTCCTCAGAGGCAGCTCCTGTGCAAACGTGCAAGAGGAAGCTCCGATCACTTCTTTGAAAACCCACTTTGTCATTATTGGTTGATGATCCTCAGACCATTACCCACTCATATCTCAGCCTGACACTCGATAAGGATTTCAACAGAAGAGCAGCTGTTTCATATTATCTGCCTCTCTGTGAACAGTGGCCAGGTACTGCCCCATTCCAATTGCTTTATGAATGTGTGAGAAACATGGCCAGTTGCCAAAGACAGCATCCACATGATTGTTTGAAACAACGCCCCAGACATAAAAAGAAAGGAAAAAAAAATCCCTCACAGATTGCAATGTGTACAATTTTGGCTGTTTTGCACATCCTCTGCAGCTGTGCATTCATGATGCTATATTTAAGCAAAAATCTGTGTAAAAATTAGTAACTAGGAGATGGAAGTTTAGTGGCCATTTTAAGGGTTTGGCTGCAGTGGCTGCCAAAATCCTCTCCATCCAGAATAAGCTCTGCCTGTCTTGTAATCAACTGGAGGTAGGATGTGACCCCTTGCTGGAATTTAATATTTTCATACATTGTAGGACTTTTCCCAAAAGTTAGCAAACCCTCATTATTTTTTTAATACATCTTTATTGGAGTATAATTGCTTCACAATGCTGTGTTAGTTTCTGTTGTACAACAAAGTGAATCAGCTATATGCATACATATATCCCCATATCCCCTCCCTCTTGCGTCTCCCTCCCACCCTCCCTATCCCACCCCTGTAGGTGGTCACAAAGCACCGAGCTGATCTCCCTGTGCTATGCGGCTGCTTCCCACTAGCCATCTATTTTACATTTGGTAGTGTATATATGTCAATGCTACTCTCACTTTGTCCCAGCTAACCCTTCCCCCTCCCTGTGTCCTCAAGTCCATTCTCTATGTCTGTGACTTTATTCCTGCCCTGCCACTAGGTTTATCAGTACTATTTTTTTAGGTTCCATATATATGAGTTAGCATATGGTATTTATTTTTCTCTTTCTGACTTAACTTCACTCTGTATGACAGACTCTAGGTCCATCCACCTCACTACAAATAACTCAATTTCGTTTCTTTTTATGGATGAGTAATATTCCATTGTATATATGTGCCACATCTTCTTTATCCATTCATCTGTCAATGGACATTTAGGTTGCTTCCATGTCCTGGCTATTGTAAATAGTGCTGCAATGAACATTGTGGTACATGTCTCTTTTTGCATTATGGTTTTCTCAGGGTATATGCCCAGTAGTGGGATTGCTGGGTCATATGATAGTTCTATTTTTAGTTCTTTTATGAAAAGAATTACTGTCACTTTGTGCTGATTCTTTTAGAATCACAACTGTCATAAAGTTGGGACTTGGAACAGTCATGAAAAGAGAAACTTTCAAGAAGGCATATGTGTCAACTTAGTACTTCTTATGCCCTTCCTTTTTCACTCTGAGGAAATTGATACTAAAATTGTAATTAATGGGGAGAAGGTTGCTCAGTTGAAATATGTAAGACCAATTGCTTATCTGTAGGATGCAAATCCGAGTTTAAGAGGCACCACCAAATTCTCATTGTCTGCCAGCAGAAATACTTCAGACAATCTCTGCCTAATGAAGAAGGAAAATAAAATATCCCATGAATCCATTTATTGATGAAGAAAGGAATATGAATCATAATGACTACCAGAAGGGAAAAAATTCTTCGGGTTTTTATAAAAGGCCTTGTTTTTAAAGGTATGTAAAAGTTAGCACCTTTGAATAAGTTTTCTACTTAGAACTCAGTGAAGTCTCCAGAAAATGAGAAGTAAAATCACCTTAACTAATCTCACAATGCTTGGCCTTTTCAAGGAACATACTATAGTGTACCAACAGAGTTCAGCTGATCCATTAACATCTTCTCTGAAAAGCACTATCATCTTTTTCCAGAAACCTGTGAAGCTTAGATTTCTCTAAATCTTATTTGCCAATTACACACTTCAAATATTTTTACAGTCCTGAAAATAGAGCTGGTCATTACATTTGATGTCTTTTTCATATATGTTGACTATTAGTGAATTTTAAAAATTTCATCCAATCCATTTCTCAAAACTAATCTCCAATGTGGAACAACTTCTTGCCACCAATTTGCTCATGTCTATTTTTCCTCAAATTCTGAGTTAGAATCTTAAAGAGTTACTCTTTCCAAGAAATTTCTCATCACCACTTTGATTCATAATTATTTCATTTGTAAGAAGTTAATCTGTGCTAGAGTTATGCTTCTTTAAATGTTGTTCTTCATTTTTATGTTCCTTTTTTAAAATACACTTTGGATATTAGAATAGTTTTAGATTTGCAGAAAAGTTGAAGAAAGTAGAGTTCTCAAATACTACCCTCCTGTTTTCCCCTATAGTTAGCATCTTACATAAGTACAGTGCATTGATCAAAATTAATGAGCTAATATATATTATTATTATCAACTAAACTCCATACTTTACTCATATTTTCTTCCTTTTACCTAATGTCCTTTATCCAGGATACCAGATAGCACTTGGTCATCCTGTCTCCTTAAGCTCCTCTAAACTGTAACAATTTCTCAGATTTGCCTTGTTTTTAATGATCTTGTCAATTTTGAGAAGTACTAATTACATATTTTTCAGAATATCCCTCAACTGGGTATTATCTGATGTTTTTCTCATGATTAGACTGGGGTTATGGGTTTTGGGGAGAAAGGCCACAGAGATAAAGGGCCATTCCCATCACATCATGACAAAGGTACATGCCATCAATGTGATTTTTTTACTGTTGATACTGATATTGATCACCTGGCTAAGGTTAGTATACACACAGATATTTCTTGCTTTGTCTGCTGAGAAGGGCTATGGCAATGACACCTGTCACAGCTACTACCCAGATCTTGGTTTTAATACCACACTACAAGAAAAGAACCAGGGCTCCTAGAAGAAAGGGATGATTTTAACACTGGGGCAGGAGATGAACCTGAAATGAACCTGGGGCACCTTATAATGCCAGACAGTAAGGAAGCACTCAAAACAAAATCACAAAAAGGAGAGTATGTCAAACATGGGGCTGATCCCACAGGACCCTACTGAAAGAGCTCCCAATGGCTAAAGCTGAAAAATACAGGCAAAATGATAATATGATTATGAGTTTCTTTGTTAAATGCAATTTGATTAACACATCATTCTGAAAAAAAATCACATTGTTTCTTTCTCCATTTAGGATAAGGGTTATAAGCAAATATTCTGGAATCAGACTGACCAAGTTTAAATTATGGCTTCAGTTCTTATATATTACCCTGGTCAAGTTGCTTAAGCTATCTGTATTTCAATTTTCTTATCAAAATACTGGATAATGAGAAAATTATGAAATGCTAGTCTATAGTGCTGGGCACATGGTAAGCACTCAGTAAATATGAGCTTTTGTTAAAAATTTGTCTGCAGGGCTTCCCTGGTGGCGCAGTGGTTTAGAGTCCGCCTGCCAATGCAGGGGACGCGGGTTCGTGCCCCGGTCTGGGAGGATCCCACATGCCACGGAGCGGCTGGGCCCATGAGCCATGGCCGCTGAGCCTGCGCGTCCGGAGCCTGTGCGTCCGGAGCCTGTGCTCCGCAACGGGAGAGGCCACAACAGTGAGAGGCCCGCGTACCGCAAAAAAAAAAAATTTGTCTGCAGTACACACTCAGTAAAATTAGCTCTTTTCATTGCCTAAATGACAAGTTATTCCTTGATAATTTTAGGAGCGATATTTTCAATGTGTACAGAGTTTATTGTAGAGATGCCAAATTAATTTGCTAAAATTCATTTATACCTATAAAATGCCATATTTCAATATTTATAATTCCCACTAATAGATTTCTAGATAAGTTCTGAAATAGTTGCCATGACTTGCTTTGGTTTTTACAATGATTAAATTGCATATTTGGTTTTAATATAGTTGCTTATTCTTGATGTAACAATGTAGCTTTGGGCTATGACTACCTAATGTCACAATTGTCCAATTCTGTTATTTCTGTGAAAGTTTCAGTTAGAATGTTTGTTTGATGTCCAGTAGATAAGATCATTGAAAACTGACTGAAAAGTAAAGGAACAAACCAGAAATCAGTTGTGTTAAACTTGGATGAACCCAGACTTTGTCAGACATTCTAAAATAGCCAATAATGTCACTAAGTGAGAGGAGCAAGGAGTGGCTGGTGGAAGAAGGCATCGTGGGCTGTGGCACTGGCCCCATTAGGGTACAAAGTAACCTCCCAAGCTCAAGACCTGTCCTCCCATTGCTTAATATGAAGAACAATATTTTTTTCAAAAACTTATAGGAAGTGTTAAACAAATTTTATTGAAATAATACCCCCTTTTATTCCATTCAAAACCAGATTGCCATCCCTAAATCCCTACTGTAAAAAACTTCTAGAAACATCCCTGCATCTATACACAAGGTTTGACTACAACAGTCATAAACTCATTACTGTGAACAAAGATATTTATCTATTTAATCCAAATGTTGAGTCACTATCAAGTTGCTTTGAATACTACATCAGTCAGCCCCCCACTGAGTTCTTCCTCTTTCCTTTTCTAGGGAAAAACTCCTGCCTTTAAATTCATTTGAGGTTGTATTTTGGCTTTGTGTGTGCCTCCTTGGAGCTGAAGAACAGAAAAATTACCATTCGATGCCCTTAGCTCTGACAGGATCCCCAGAACTAGGGAAGCCATCTGATGGTCTACTGATATATGAATAGCCCAGAGTGAAACCAGATCCTCACTGTGGATGAAGAAGTGTCACACAGGGGCAGTGTGGATTATAACCACCTTTCAATGATAATTAGAAAATCTACTGTTTCTGTCGCTGATTCCTCCGAGGAACTTAGTGATGCCTTAGGCTCTAAGCCGGCTTTAATTTAGGTGATCTGAATAAAATGTTGCATTCTTGACTTACTGCATAAAACTATCCTTTGTCTTAACCCATTGACTGATCTCACGTAAACTGGACTTGCCCCTTACCAACCTGAAAGCTCAATGAGGTTGATAACTCCATGTGTCCTAAAATTTAACACAATGCCTACTGTACGCTAGATATTTAATAAGTGTATGTTGAAATCACATAATTTCTTCAGTTATAGCTTATGCTAAAGATTCTAAGTTGAACTCCTCTTTGCTCTGTTTTCATGTTACACTCCTTTGGGGGGAAATAGAGAAAAATCAAACAGATAGTAAAGATGTGTTATCTTCACCAGGACTATGATAAAGTATTAATCAATTCCTTATCTTCTGATGATTTCAAAATACAAGCAAGGGGGAAGAAATGAGGAGTAATGAGATGTAGTCTGCACAAAGAAGTGTTTTTCTAGACAAATGGGAGGACAGGGACAAGCAGTACTTTCAATCAACTCAACGATGACATGTGATTCCAAGCTGAGTAGGATAGCATCACTGGATCTGTTTCAGGGGGCCTTGCCTTTTTTAATTAGTGTTCTATGTTCTACGTTAGTTTTAATTAGTGTTCTTAGTGTTCTATTATAGTGTTCATCCTTTCTATAAAGGATGATCTTGCTGCTGTAATGGTTGAACAGGTAAGAAATCTGATACATTTACTGTCACAATCAGAGTTCTTATCATATACATTTCCTGGGGAATAGTTATCTATACATACAAGATCTGACCCTGTATTTTACAGAGTGGGAAGTTTTCTGACACTCACAGACCTGTAATTTTACTTATAAACATTTTCAAGTATCATCTAACACAGGGGCCATTGCTTGAGCTTCCCACACACACACACACATGCACACACACAAATTTAGTCATCCTCTACTGCCTACAGAACAAAGCTAATCTGCTTTGTCTGGTACTCAAGGCTTAATATAGACTTGGAATCAGACAGATCTTAGTTCAAATTCTGGCCTGCATTTACTAGATGGTCTGAAGTAAGTGCAGTCACCTCTCCTAGACTCCCCATTTGTAAAATGAAAATAGTGATTCCCATCTCAGAGGTTTACTAAAAAGTTCACTAAGGTAATAATTTACAAAGGTTTATCCAGATATGTCCAGGCCATCGTTCAGTACCTGGCACACAATAAACTATAACCATTTCTGTTTTTCTTTTTACAGTTAATATTATGATATTAACTGCAGCCTCACTCAAACACTCTTTCTTTTTCTATCATTTTCACTGTTACCCTATATGAATACATTATTTAGTTTTTCTACCTATTTATTGTCCAGTTGATTTTCTTGACCCTTTATTTCGTTCATATTATTACCTCCTAATCATAGGTAAGTATGACTATTTCTGCATAAGCTAAGATGTGATGATAATATTTGGTAACATTAATCAAATTTAAATATGCTTGGACCAAATAAAAGAGGTTATTGACCCAAGAAATCAATCTAGGCAAGATCAGGTAGAGCAGATCTGAGAGAGAACTGAAACCAGGGACTGGAAGGTCCTCTGAGTGCTCTGTGTATCTTCTCTGTGAGTCGGCTTCATCCAAGCCACCTTTTCCACGCCTCCAGAACAGGGGCAGCCATGGGCAGCTCCAAGGTTTTCATCTTCTCACCTTTGCCACATGAGGGAAATGGGATTCTATTGTTAGCTTATTCAAAATATCATGGAGAAAAGCTGCGATTGGCTCACATGTGCCCCGTGCCAAATGAAGGGCCATGTTCAACAAGATGGACCAAAATGAATGTCTCGACATGATTCAGGTGCCCAGACTCCGTGTGGCTGAGAGAAGAGAGGTTATCTAAGAAGATGGCAGTCTTCTCAGGAACTCCATATTACAGTTTGGCGAATAAGTGAGCAAATTCAACAAAATAAAGAGTACGCTCTTTCAGATAAGGCTTGGGAACTTGTAGAAAAAAGCAAGACAGTGAATATCTATGAGTCAGTTGTAAACTTAACCACAACTATCAATCACAGCAGATTTGCAGAGCTCTATTTTGGTAGATCACATAGATAATCCAAGAGAGTCTTATTTGAGTAATAAGCTTATGGCATTCTCATTGTGGAATTAAACCAGGTATTTGGCCTTTAGGATATTTTTTAATACCACAGAGTTTAAGCTTAGGTTCTAGGTTATGTTGCTTAATTTCTGTTTTAGCCACAAGAAATATCTGGGGATGGTAAGATTACCTACAGCATCTACTGCCTACACACTGGATTATATATATGAACATGCTTTACATTTTTAGGCATTTAGTCATCAAGGTATATTTTTTCAATCTATTATATAAATGATGACTGCTTTTATCCTACTCTTAATACAAATCATCTCATTATCTCTTGCCTTTTATTTTAGATCAATTACCTAATATAAATAGTTAAACATTATGGTTTTCTTGGAGACCCTCAAATAACTGATGGTTGTCTAATATGCATTGTATCACAGCCTGCAACAAGAACAAAAGCTTACCAGTTAAAGTCAACTGAGGGATCTTTCTCTTTGAATTGCCCTCTCTACCACAGTTATCTTTTCTCACTGAGATCTAACCTTGCTTCTCAGACAAGAATAAAGCTTTCATCCCAGATCTATGACTTAACATATGATCTAAGCTCTTCTGGACTACTTTGGGGACAAAATACTGAAAGTATGAGATTTTCAAAAAACATTATTCATGCAAAATTAACATTAATTAGTACCATGCAAAAGTAAGTGAAATAAAGAAAAGGACACATCCATTAACTATCAGTCCTAGAATGACCAACATTATTTAATTTAAAAGTTCCTTCATATTTTTTATGAATGTAGTTTTGATTGTTTTTGACATAATCACATTTCACATCTAACTTTGTGTTCTTCTGAATATGTATCAATACTATAATCTTAAGCATTTACATGTTAATGTACAGCCTTCTTAATGATTTTAAAGAGAGCAACACAATTCACTGATGTTATTCAAAATTTTCATAATATTATAATTTCTGTTGTACATTAAAAAAATTTACGATATTTCAAACTTTTTACTATTAAATTAATATTTATAAACATTCTCATGCATTTTAAATTTTTTTCCCTTATTTTAGATTTATAAAGTGAAATTCTGAGTAAGAAGGTACAAAGCTTCTTTTAAGAACTTTTATCCAAAAACATGTTTTTAAGAGGTAAAGTAATCCAATTTCCTCTCAGTTTTAACTTCCTATTTTCTTTATAATCAATTGAGGTGATTCAATATAACTTGAAAGTTTGTCTTTCAAAAGATTCCCAGAGGACCATTTAAAAAAAGTTAAAGGTCTTAGAGCCATTTTAAAGACACAGTACTGTAAGTAAGATGTGTTATCACACTCTGGGTTCTTCCTACAAGTCTGTCACCTTATTATTTCTAGTTCATTAACAGCTCTTCAAAAACTGTATTCTCTGAAGTAGTAGCCAATATCCTGCTTTGCCTGTTTTCAAAGATACCAGTGAAATAATAAATCCAGGAAGTTCCCTTAATTAAGCAGAAAGACTTCCTCACGATTTTAGGAGAAGAATTGTACTGGTGAGACCTTATTCTATCAAAATATTTCCATCTAGGACTTCCATGCTGTCCTTAATTTCTCCCAAATTATTTAAATCAGGTTTACTGAGGTATCATTTACTTATAATAAAATTCATATTTTTTATTCTATAGTTCAATGAGACTTGACAAATAGTCATGTTTCTGCACCACAAGGAAGATTTAATATATTTCCATCACCCCAAAAAGTTTCCTTATAACGCTTTGTAGACAATTCCCCCTTGTCTCACTCAGCCCCTGGTAGCCAGTGATCCAACTGTATACTGACAGTATAGTATTGTGTTTTCCAGAATGTCATGTGAATGGAATCATGTAGGCTTTTGTATCTAGTTTCTTTAACTCAGCATAATGCTTTTGAGATTCAAATATTGTGCTGCATGTATCAATAGTTTGCTCCTTTTTATTGCTGAGGATCAGCAATATATATATATATGGATATAACACAATTTGTGTATCTGTTTACCAGTTAATTGACATTTTGGTTGTTTCTAGTTTGTGGATGTTGTGAATAAAGCTGTCATAAATATTCAGGTATTTGTCTGTGGGTGGGAATACTTTTTGGTTTGTCTTAGGTATGCCTAGGTGTGAGAATGCAGAATCTTGTGGAAAGTGTTTAAATTTATAAAAAAATTATAAAAATTCTCTGCCATTATCTCTTTAAACATTTATTCTGCCTCTTTTCTCTCTCTTGTTCCTTTAGGGCTTCAATTATTCTTGTGTTAGATTGTTTGATATTGTCTCTTATTCAATAAGTCAATCGGGTCAATAATTAAACTGAGTTTGTGGGTTTTTTTTGTTGTTGTTGCTATATTTAACTTCAATGCATCACACTTCAGCAGTGCCCTGATGTCACCTTATTTAATTTGGTTCCTGGAGTGGAGTGTCCTATGACCTCTACTCTCTGATGGTCTCAGAGAAAAGTTATGATTTTGTAGATTATCTGGATTTTTCTTTTTGTTAAAAGGGAAACAACAACACGGAAGCAGAATGCCTCCTCAAATGCTTTTGTTGACACATCAATGCAGCTAAAATATAGCTCTGGGCCTATAGGTCAGAATGATAAGATAGTACAGGGAAAACTAAGTTCACTCATTTTATTTTCTACTTTTCCAGTTCCCATTTCATTTCAGACACATTTCTTTTTTGTAATGTCAAATTAAGAATATTCCAAGTTAAAATATTTTTTTAAGGAGGAAAGGGAAAACGGCAATGCTTGGGAAGATATTTAAAAATTCTCCTTGGAAACCATGTGACATTATTTTCCCAGTCAGATCAAATGACTTTTTGATGTGTTAATTATGGAAATTTTCCTTATGCCCTATCCAGCCTGGGATGTTGCTAAATGATCATAGAGAAAGTATGTCAAAACATATGAGGAGAGACTTCTCATTGTCTTATGTATTTCCCTGCCAAAGTGGAAAGAAAAATAGCACTGCTTTAACTCATTCTCTCATCAATCCCCAATTCTATACAAGCCAGAGAATCTCCCTCCACAGACCTTTGGCATATGTTTGAAATCCTGTTTCCCTATTGATAAATTCACCGTTGGAAGCAATTAAACAAGGGGAGGATATACACATGCTCTTTCATGAGTGGTTTTCTTCTAAAATCCAGCCTTTAGCCATAAAAGTCTAGAAATTCCTTTTATTACCTCACTCAGAGTCAAGTAGACCCAAATACTTTTGATAAATCCTTACTAATAACTGAAATGCCAATTTATTTATTTATTTAAAATAAAATCATGACTAAAAAACCCTTAGCTTTATGCTTGGTATATAGGATATTCTCAATAAATATTGACTTTTTTTCTGTCATTATGATAATTGTTGTCATTACCCTTATAACAAAAGATGGACTGAAGCCAAGACATTGATTAGTTTTTGATGAGGCAATGCAGTGAACTGGCTGTCCACCAAAGCTCATGCTTGCTCTTCTATAACAGAGTTACTGTTGGGAGGTGAATGTCCAGTCAGTAATTTTATTTCCAAGACTCCCTTGTATCTATGTGTGATCACATACCTAATTTTCATCATTATGAGGAGAAAATTAAGTTTATATTTTATATGTCTTTTTCACTTTTTCTATTTTTTATTGGCTTTTACATTGACCTATGATGAATTAGAAATCTTAAAAAATAGTCCTTTAATATAGATGGCTTGACTAGCACTTCAATAAAATATTGCTATTATCCCTTGCAGAAATAGCATCTCTCTCTGTAGTACTATCAGGCACTTACTTCTAGCTAAATAACCTATACAAGGATGCTCTCAATGAGACCTGACAGCCTCATCCTCTTCCACTCAAACGGTGAATTGTTTTAAACAGCTTAGCTTAACGTGAGTACTTTCTTGATGGGAATATTTTTGGCTATCAATATAAAAAGTTATTTCCAAATTTCTCATAGGTTTTGAATGCTTACCTTCCTTATTCACAAGTGCTACTTCTACCGTTTAATAGTCCATTGATTCTTGTTAATTATAATCAAAATATCCTTCCTTTCGACCTTTGCCTGAATTGCCTTTCACCTGGCTCCTGTCTACCTTACTTGAATATATTCTCATAGGCCCTTTTCCACTTCCTCCGAAACTCCCGGGCCCTTTACTAATTGTAAAATAAATGAAGTGGCCCCCATGGCTTTGGATGTCCAGCCGTGGATGTTCTGCGAGGCTTGTATACCACATATATGTCTTTTCCCACAGAGATTCTTGCTTTAGCTCACTTTTAATACCTAGAGTAAACATTTTAAAAATTAACTAACTTTATATCTTTGCAGTGTGGTTGATATAGTCAACTACATAGCAGCTATTTCAGCAATTTGACTTTTCCTTTAACAACATGAGGAATGCTCATTCAAACACTACGTTCTATAAAAAATGCAATATTTGAGTAAGAGAAGGTCTCTTTTCTCAAGGTGATTTTAATGCCAATTACCATAATATAAGATAGAGTGACAAGGGTGCTTCTAATATCCAATTATTCAATATGTTGCATTGTAATAACCTTTACATTTACTTTTACCTTCTGCAATCCATGCTCTTATGTTCCTCAAATGCAATGAAGTATTACCTTTTTCTCTCTCTTTTAAGAAATAGATACATTTTATCTATAGTTCCTTCAATTGGCACAAAACAAGCATTCAATAAATGCTTTTTTTTTTTTTAAGTTTTTGAACTTCTCTTTTGGGAGACAAGAATCTTTACCTGAGTATAGTGATAGAATCTAGATAGCTATCTCCTCTCCCATCTAAGGGCTGATAACTGCAGCCTAGCACAAGTGCCATGGTTTGTGGAGCCAGAGGGCACTCACTTCAAATCCTTGCCACACTCTTTAGTCTTGAATGAACTTAAGCATACCACTCAGCCTGTTTCAGCCTCAGTTTCTTCATTTGCTAAAATATACCACTCAGGATTTTATTGTAGAGATTAAAGTATGTGGCAATGACTAGGCCAAGAATACAAAAGGACTACTTTTCATCTGGTTCAATTCCAATTGTTTTATTCATGCTGAGATTTAGCAAAGCAATGCGATTTGTCCTGAAATATTTTGTAAGTTAATGTAGCAAAGCTGGTCAGAAAATACTTATATCCTCAGTTCCAGTTTTGTGATGGCTTCATTTCTTTCTCTAAGGATTATTTATCCCTAAGACAATTCTGTTAAGGGTTAGGTGCCCAAAATAAAGTTAAAAGATGAAGGTAAATAATTTATAAGAAACACATCTGATGTTAAAAATAAAAAGCTAAAGCCCTACAAAAAAATCACAATACTTGGCTTTATAGGAACTCTCTCCTAATCTAAAATGTCCTTTAAGTACTCGTAGGAAGAAGGTAGTTCATGGTTTATGGAGTGGACCAGTGGAGAACATTGAAGAGTCTTCCTCAGAACCATTGGCAGGGAGAAAAAATTATATTAAGTGTCTGTAAATTCAAGGTACTCACAGGGCCCTGAAAAAAGTGTATCTATAACATGGAAACGTTCTGAAAATTTTCAACTCAAGGTGTCATTCCTTCTGCCAACTTCCCATTTCCATATCTTGCTAACCCAGCCTCTTGTCTCAGCATTATCCCATGGCTAAACAGTGTTCCTTTCATCTTCTCTTTTCATTCAAATCCACTTGCTTGTGAGGGATCTGGGAAGTAGTCAAGAGAACTAAAACAATGAGTGTTTCCTCTAGACCTGGCATGGGCTACTGAAGAGAGACATTTTGGATTTAACACTCTTAGTTTGGAATGTATTAGAATCAAAGCAGATGTAGTATTGTTATACCTCGATAACCTCTGCATAATTTAGAAGGATGTGAACTGTGCTTTTTATGAAAATGACGATGCCAAATGCTTACAGATGCTAAGATAGCAGTATTGGAGAAGTTGGAAGCAATGTTATTGTCAAATCAAAAAATGTAAAAATGTGTCTGTATGCGTGTGTATGTTTTCATTTTTCAGCAGCAGGAAATGATGCCACAAGGGGAAGTCTGGTCTGTGAGGTGAAAGAAGAAAAATAATCACATTGATTTGAAGTTATGTCGATGAAAGAAAACTACTGGAAAGAAAAATATATAAAAGGTCAATGAAACTCACAAGAGGAGGCACTGGTCATAATTTTAACAGGTAAAACCTGTTATCC
The DNA here is from genome assembly GCF_003676395.1 of Aethalodelphis obliquidens. Taxonomy (NCBI): domain Eukaryota; kingdom Metazoa; phylum Chordata; class Mammalia; order Artiodactyla; family Delphinidae; genus Aethalodelphis; species Aethalodelphis obliquidens. Next base: position 20,939,286 of record NW_020837948.1, read on the forward strand.
TCTGTAGCCAGCTCAGTGGTCCTTTCCAATTTCCCTGCACATTATATTTCTCTGGCTGTCACCCTTTGCCTTAATATTTCTAGTCTCCACTCACCTGCCTTTTCTTTCTCTCTGGGCAGAGATACCAGCACATTTGCAAGTTTTCCTGTTACTACAAACAGGTTTCTTCCTTTAGAACGGGCATAATCTCACTGACATGTGGAATCTTAAAAAATCAAATTCATAAAACAGAGAGTAGAATGGTAGTTGTCAGGGACAAGAGGATGGGGAAAATGGAGAGATGTTGGTCAAAGGGCATAAAGGTTTATTTATGGAGGATGAATGAGTTCTAGAGATATAAGGTATGGTGGCATGGTGACTATAGTTAATGATACTCTATCTGATACTTGACATTTACTAAGAGAGTAGCTCTCAAGTATTCTTACTACACACAAAAAATATGGTAATAATGTGAGGTGACAGATATATTAATTAACTTGATTATAGTAATAATTTCACAATGTGTATATATATATATATATATATATAAAATTACATTGTACACCTTAAATACTTACAATTTTTGTTTGTAAATTATACCTCAATAAAGCTAGAGGAGAAAAAAAAAGAAAGAGCTATTTTCCCAATGCATCTAGACATGCCCATCTCAGAGCTGGTCTAATTTTACTTTGGGTGAAGATACCTACTCTGCTGCAGCCTCAATGATTTCCCTCCCTGAGGTAATCCTATAGTGCTAACAAACTCACTTTCCTTTGCATGTTCCTATATTTTCATTGGCCCTTCCATTAAGTGGAAAGCACCCAGAGCATCTTGATGATGTTATTTCATTAATGTCTAACATCACCTAAACCTGGGTTTATGATATATTCTATACTAAATGTTGGCTTGCAGGCAGTTTTTTATACAAATTAATATGTTAAGTGGTCAGATAGATGTAAAAATAGATAACTTCCTGCTGTCAGGGGTTTACAGTTTCTTTTTTAGGGGTTTACAATTTTATCCTGGGGAAGAGGCAAGTATATGTCACTTCTCACATTGTGTGCATTTATCTTTGTGTGCTCATCTGATGGACAAAGGAGAAGATTTGAGACAGAGGCTTGCCTGGGAGAAGTTGGGAAATGTTCTATAGACATATCCTCTAATATTGGTCTCATTATTACAAGAAGAGCCATTATTTAATTTATTAGACACTTTATATACGCCAAGCACACACTTAAGTATGTTTTATTCTCAGTGTGGAACAGATAGCACTGTGTCCTCTAGCATTAGATGAATGATCCTACAGCTGGTGGGAAGCAGATCTACTGAACCCAGGATTTTAATTTCACAGTTTATAATACAGTTCTGAATCCCACTGGCTATGGCTCCTCGAGACTCCCCTCTGTTGAAAAGTGAGGAAGAGTTTACCAGGTAGAAAAGAGAGAGATCTCTGGGAGCTCTGATCAAGGAGGCATCATTCATGTTCTGGAAAAATCAGCAGGTAGCTGGAGAATATACAGGATCATAAATGAAGTGCACTTACATTGGGTTTGAATGGTGAATGCATTCTGGCCTGGTGGCCATTGTTGTTAGCGTCCTCAGTATTTTTCTCTTTCATCTTCGTATTAGAAACTTAAACAATTTGTATGGAAACACAAGAGACCTCGAATAACCAAAGCAATCTTGAGAAAAAAACAGAGCTGGAGGAATTAGGCTCCTTGACCTCAGATTATACTACAAAGCTACAGTCATCAAAACAGTATGGTACAGGAACAGCAACAGAAATATAGATCAATGGAACAGGATAGAAAGCCCAGAGACAAACCCAAGCACCTATGGTCAATTAATCCACAACAAAGGAGGCAAGAATATGCAAGAAAAGACAGTCTCTTCAATAAGTGGTGCTGGGAAAACTGGACAGCTACATGTAAAAGAATAAAACATTCTGTAATACCACACACAAAAGTAAACTCAAAATGGATTTAAGACCTAAATTATAGAACTCTTAGAGGAAAACATAGGCAGAATACTCTTTGACATAAATCACAGAAATACCTTTTGGATCCACCTCCTAGAGTAAATGAAAATAAAAACAAAAATAAACAAATGAGACGTAATTAAACTCAAAAGCTTCTGTACAGCAAAGGAAACCATAAACAAAGAGAAAAGATAACCCACAGAATGGGAAAAAATATTTGCAAATGATGTGACCAACAAGGGATTAATCTCCAAAATTTACAAACAGGTCATGAAGCTCAATATAAAAAACAAACAAGCAAACAACCCAATCAAAAAAAAATGGGCAGAAGATCTGAATAGACATTTCTCCAAAGAAGACATACAGATGGCCGAAAAGCACATGAAAAGATGCTTAACATCACTAATTATTAGAGAAATGCGAATCAAAACTACAATGAGGTGTCACCTCACACTGGTCAGAATGGTCATCACCAAAAAATCCACAAACAATAAACGCTGGAGAGGGTGTGGAGAAAAGGGAACCCTCCTACACTGTTGGTGGGAATGTTAATTGGTACAGCTACTTTGGAGAACAGTATGGAGGTTCTTTAAAAAGCTAAAAATAGAGCTACCGTATGATCCAGCAATCCCACTCCTGGGCATATATCCAGAGAAAACCATAATTCTAAAAGATACATACACCCCAATATTCATTGCAGCACTATTTCCAATAGCCAAGACATGGAAGAAACCTAAATGTCCATCAACAGATGTATGGATAAAGAAGATGTGGTACAAATATACAATGGAATATTACTCAGCCATTAAAAAGAATGAAATGATGCCATTTGCAGCAACATGGATGGACCCAGAGATTAGCATACTAAGTGAAGTAAGTCAGGCAAAGACAAATATCATATGATATCACTTATATGTGGAATCTAAAAAATCAACTTATTTACAAAACAGAAGCAGACTTAGAAAACAAACTTATGGTTACCAAAGGGGATAAAGTAGGAGTTTGGGATTAACATATACACACTACTATACATAAAATAGATAATCAATAAGGTCCTACTGTATAGCACAGGGAACTCTACTCAATATTCTGTAATAACCTAAATGGGAAAAAAATTTAAAAATAGATATATGTATAACTGAATCATTTTGCTGTACACCTGAAACTAACACAACATTATAAATCAACTATATTCTAATATAAAATAAAAAAATTTTTTTTAAATCAAAAAAATAAATTTCCCAGCTATGATGTTTAAGTAAGAAAATCCCACATGTATAGCTAGGGGAATGAACCCAACTGGACTCTACTAATAAACATACCCCAGTTCCCCAGTCATAGTGGCCATATGACATAACTCAAGCTAATCAGGTCAATGAGACTCAGTTTGGGGACTTATGTAATGAGGTATGGGGAAAATGACAGTTTCTATTTTTAGTGACTATGAATTAGCATACATGTAGTCTCTGCAATGGATGATTGCAATTTGTGGATTATGAGGGTAAAAGCCTGGCTGAGACAGGTATCAGTAATGAGGCAGCAGTCCTAAAAATGTGGAGAGAAACTAGACATTGATTTTGTCATTTAGGTCCTTGATCAAATCTCAGCTCAAGTTTTCATCTGAGTCACTGCATTCCTTTCATTGTTTAAAGTTTGAGCTGAGTTCTCTTGCAACTAGAATTTATCAATAAATACTTCATAAGACACACTGTAGCTGCAGTTTCCCCAAAATAGAAGTGGAAATGCTGATTTTCAGTATAAAGAAATGTGACAAAAATACATGCTGAAAAGCAAAGAATGGAAGCTCTTTTTTTTTGTTGTTGTTGTTGGCAAGTGAAGAAACTAATATTTATTGAATAACTACTGAACGCCAGGCACTGGGTCAGTTATTGCCACGTACATTACCTTATGTAACACTTCCAACTGTATGAAATAACCGTACTATACCTATTTTATGGTTGAGGTTCTGAGAGCTTAGGCAAGTCGACAAAGGTCACACAGCTAAAAGGTGATGGAGCCACGAGTAAAACTAATGTTTTTCTGACTAGGAAGCACATGTGCGCATTGCAATGTAATAAAAATTCTCAGTATGAAACTGTCAACTAGAGTAGCATGGAGTATAACTAGCCCAGTGTAAAACCATAAGGCATAAGAATGTCATTATTTTGTAGGAGACTCAAACTGCTTTCTCTCTCTGAATATCTTAGAAAATCCATCCCAAATGATAAGTTAGATCAAGGGATACTGATGTTTCCCCTATTATAGAAATAGCCAGAGATCACTGACAAAAGAGACAAGTACCCCTGGGGATCTGAAGATGAGTGGCTTTGTCACTGAACTAAAATTCAGTTGCATATGGGCACCCTTTTGATTTCCAGGATCATTTTTTGAGATTATCATCTGGCCCCATTGAAGCATTTTCTCCAGATGATTCAGGCATATCTCTGACTCTTTTGACAAGATTTAGTAGAAAATTGATATTTCAAAGAAAATAAGACCTTCTTATTAAGAAATGAATGTCTGGGAACTTAAAGCATCAAAATTTATAATTTTTAAGACTTAAAGTCCTGAGTCCCCTAAATCTAGCTAGGATTAATACTAAGTAAAATTGCCAACGTAATCTGCTAAACACACTCATATTGGTATATTATTATTCATAAGACCCAGCTGTTTTTTTTTACTCTTTCTGAAGGATATTGGGGGGTTTTTATTTTATTTTGTTAAGGCGCAAAGGCATTACCCAGGGATCTCAAAAAACTTCCCACAGAGCCTAGAAGGAAATATAAATGAGTTAGAACAGATGAGGTGGAGAGGCTACCTAGAGAAAAGCCAGTCTGAAGGGAAGATTCAGCTGAATGGGACCACTTGGGACCCAAGTCTGTTATTTCAAGAGCTTCTGATCTTTCAAGAGAATCCAGAAACCTGTAGTTTTAGATAAACACTCCTAATATTTAAATGCTGTCAACTAATCCGTTAATTTGTAGACTCATCTGATGACCAGCTTTCTGCCTCTAACTTCACCCCCAATATGGGACATTAACAAAGGTATTTTCTTTTTTTTTTTATCATCAGCCAACAGTCTTGCATTTTCTGCCCCATAATAAATATGGTCATGCTGCAAGTCTTTTTCACATCACAGCAAAGGGAGGAGAATAAAAAAAGGAAAAGCCACCTTTCCGGATTGTCAGAAAAGCCACAAGCTGTAAAGCGAGCTTTGAGGCCCAAAGGTCCTGGGCACCTATGGTGGCAGGCAGTACAGCCATAATTGCAACAGTGCCTACAATGTAAAGTTAGGTGTAAAGAAGGATCTTAAGTTTGACATGCAGTGATTGGTGTCACACTTCAAAGCAGATTTTTGAAGCTGAATAGAAAAAAAAAATTAATATGATACAACAAACACTTTCAAAGCATAGACTGCTGATCTCATCTGTCAAGGCTTATTTTTACCTATTACCAGCTACTTTTAACGTGTCAAGGAAGATTACCCTATTGATCATGGAAATAGAAGCTATTTCATGAAATTTTCTTGGCCCTGATCACTATCAAATAATTACAGGAAATTACTTCCCACTGGTGTTTGAAAGGCTTCTTTCGGGGTCTATTTGCCCATTTAAACTAGTTTTGTGTGTCACTGGATTCTTGGGAGGTAATGGATGTGTTTTAATTACATTTGAATTGCCAGGCTTTGTGTCTAAGGTGCACATTTTTGCACTGAAAGGAAAAGCAATCAGCAATTTTTAATAAGGAAAATCTTTAGCTCTGACTTTGCTGTCACCACATATCTTACCAAAATGGTTTGGGGATGGTGTGGTTGACACTTAAAACATGTAGTGTGACAAGCAGAGGGTAAATATGTTTCTGTATTTCTTCATAGAACTGGGTTTTTTGATGGAAGAAATTTTGTGAAGTGAGAATGATGAGATTAAATTTTAATTGCAATCATGACAGTTGGCATGTACTTGAGCACTTTTACATCTCAGCAGAATCCAGAAAAGATGCCATGCAGCCTAGATCTCCTTCAAAGAAAGTAAAGTTCTATAAGAAAGTATGAGTTAAGAGCCCGTTGTAAGCCTACAAGAATTAGAGCCCTGGAAGATATAAATGTTCTTACATGTTAATAGATAGGCCAGTGCTCTTACCATGGGCCCCCTGGCCTTGCAAAAAGTGGATGGAATGTCTTGAATAATCAAGAAAGTTCTTCCAGGAAAAAAAGTGCATGAAGGAAAGCTCAAGGGTCCCAGGTTTCTCTGGTTGGTGAGAAAGGAAACATCTTCCTACTTGTCAAAGAGATGGTAGATGGTAGATGGTAGAAATATTCCTGTGTGGCTACTAGGTGTAAATATGTTAATACTGTTTAAGCATACAATAGATATTTATAGAACTGCAAGGGAAAAATGAGACCAGAATAGGTCTGTATACCCTGGGACATGATATAAATCACAGTCTTTGCACAATCTTTCTATACATTTACAACAATAATTTCATCTTTTTGCTCTAACCTTCCTACCTTTAAGGAAGAAATGATATAGAGAAAAATACTTGCTACAGCCAGTGGACTGGATTTAGGACCCCCATCCTAACAAGGGAAAAGAATAGGACAGGTTCCAACTTTAAGAGCAACATGGAATAGAGTGACTTGGAGATTATCTGGACATTCAAGGAAACATCCTGGCCCAACAGGCACTGTGTCCATTGATGATAATGCTGAATTCTAATCTCCATTGTTAGTGCAATAAAACTTGTAAACGTTCTTGCTCTACCAGGACTGGCTCAGGAGCTTGGTGAAGACTGAGTCACAGTGCGGTGGGGTTTTGAGAACTTCTGCTGTGAAAGCTGAGGAAAGCGGATCCCAACAGATTCATGGAAATATCTACAGATTTAGAATCATGGAATAGGAAGAAATCGCTATGAAGCATCCATTCTGTCTTTTGCCACCAAGTAAATTTCTCTGCCAGCCAGGACCAAGGAAATGTTTTACCTAAACACAGATAGACTATAACATGTCTTTACTCCCCCTCCCCCAAGTGTAACAAGAAGAAAAAAAAGTAGATTTTTCTTCTTTTCTAACATAAGCACTTAACTCTGTACATTTCCTATAAGTGCTTCTTTAAGTGTATCTCGCACATTTTGATACGATGTGCCTTAATTATCATTAAGTTTTAAATGTTTTCTGAATTCCCTTGTTTTTTTTTTCTTTGATCCATGAGTTATTTAAAAGTGTGATACTCAATATTCAAACATTGGTGGCTTTTCATCATAGCTTATTATTATTGATTTCTGATTTAATTCTCTTGCTATCAGAGATTTTATTCTGTAGGTATTCAGTCATTTGTATTTTATCATTTACTTTACAGTCCATTTTTGATGAATAGTCCATGTCTACTTGAAAAGACTTTATCCTGCTGTTGTTGCACGAACTAATGTGGAAATGCAATTAGATAATGTCAAGGTGGATTTTAAAGTTTTTTGCAAGCCTCCTATATCTTTATTAATCCTTTTGTCTGGTTTTCTTCCAAATACTGATCCAGGGTGTTAAGATATCCAACTTTTGTCTTTTTTGTGGATTTGTCTTTTTTTTTCCCTTTAGTTCTTCCAATTTCTATTTCATACATTTCAAAACTCTGCTATTAGGTACATGTGCAGTTGTGACCTTTAAGTCTTCCTTTAGGATTGAACTTTTTTCATAATTACTTTTTATCATTATCTCTTGTAATATTCATCTTGAAATCTATTTTGTCTTATAATAATACAAGCAATATGGCTTTGTCGTGCTGTTTGCAAGACATGTTTTAAACTGTAATTTTACTTCAAGCTATCTGTGTCGTCAAATCAAAGTCCATCTTTTGGCATTAATGTATTTCACATCTTGTTTTCTTATCCAATATTTACTCTATTGGTATTTGATAAAATTATTGATACTAATTGATTTAGGCATTTTGCTGTTTTCTATCCATGTCACCTGTTTGTTGTTCTTATGTTCTTTCTGTCCTGCCTTCTTAGATTATTAGAATATTTTATTAGAATTCCAATTTTAACTCATTTAGTGACATTCTAGTTACTTCCTTGCTTTTTTGCATGTGCATGGCTGTTCTATGCATCCTTGATCTATCTCAGTCTGCGTGGACATTGTTCTGTGTCACATAACATGCAACAATATATTTTCATCAAACTACTCTACCTCACACATCGTGCTACTGTTGTCATATACATCACATTCATATACACTGTGAACTCCACAATACCACGTTACAAGGTTTGATTTTAAAAGTTATTTAGTTTTTAAAGAAATTAAGAGAAGAAAATTCTACCCTCTTTTACTTTCACCAATATAGCATTTCTAGTGCTTTTCATTTCTTCTCAGTTTGCATCTGGTAGAATTCTTTTTCAGCTCCACGACTTTAGCATTTCTCGTAGGTCTGCAAACAACAGATTATCTCAGTTTTCATCTATCGAAAATGTCTTTAGTTTGTCTTTCTTTTTGAAGGATATTTTTGATGAATAGAGAATTCTGGGCTGATTCTCTTATTTTGGCACTTTAAGACTGCAATTATATTGTCTTTTTGCCTCCCAAGTTTCTGATGAGAATTCTTACCGTTTTTTTCCCTGCATGAAATTTGATTTCTTTCTTTATCACCAGTTTTTAGTTATTGGAGCATGGAGTATGGTCTGCCTGGCTATGTCTTTTTTTGCATTTTATCCTGCTTGGAATAAATAACTTCTGTATCTATAAGGTGATGTTTACAATAAATTTAGGCTACGGAGTTTTTAAATTCAGAAGTTTATGTTTTTCACCAAATTTGTGATATTTTCAGCAATTGTTTCTTTACATATTTTTTTCCTGCCTCATTCTCCTCTCCATTTAAAACTTAACGTACAGACATGTGTGACCACTTTATATTGTTTCATGGGTCAATCATTTTTCTTTTCAAATTGAATAATTTTATATATCTTCAACTTCACTGACTTTTTTTTTTTTTTTGGTGCCATTTCCAATCTGACTCGATGTGTATATGGTGAACTTTTCTTACAGTATTGACCTTTTAAATTTTAAAATTTCTATTTGGTTGGGTTTTTTAAAATATTATTTAAATTTCCCTACTAAGTTTCATTCTTTATTTATTATAAACATATAGCCCTTTGAGCCCTTGAACATATTTACAATGACTGCTTTAAAGTTTTTGTCTGATAATTCAGATGTTTATGTCACCTCAGTTTAGTTATAATTGATTGTTTTTTTCTCTTGACTATGGTTCAAGAGAAATGTGATAATAGGTCACATTTTGGAAGACACATTATAGAGATTCTGGATTTTTCTTACCTCTCTCTGAATATTATTCAGTTTTATTCTAGAGGTAGGTATTTAAGAGTCAACTCTCATTCCATTTCTACCTCTCTAATAGAAAGTTACTCTCTGATTACTCTCTAGTGCCAGTAAGTAGTTGTGTTTATTTTAAAATATGTTTCCAGTGTTTATAATTGTTATCTGTGACAGGGTATGTTACTGTTCTGCAGTTTCTGGAAGGGAAACCTCTTGTTTTCATTTCAAATCACCATCATCTTTCACCTAAAAGTATGCCTTTTATTTAGTATCTCTGCCTCTTGGCCTGTGTTTCCTACCTAGCATATAAAAATGATCTTTTCAAAACATATACCATATTGCTGTCATTCACTTGCTCAAAAATCTCTAGTGGCTTTTCATCACAGAATAAAATCTACATGTCTTACTACAGACAACATAATCTGGCCATGCTTACCTATCTGAGTTCATCTCTTAGTATCTCCACACTCCTCCTGCCCCAGTCACCATGTCACACTTCAGCCTTTTTCCCTGAACATGCCCGGTTTGACAAGCTTAGTTCCTATATGGGATATTTACACTGGCTGTTAATTCTATCCAGACTACACCCCTCCATACAGATTATCACATACATGGCTTATTCTTAACTTTCTGATCTCAGATTAGAAGTTACTTGCTCAGAAGACAACTTCCTAACCACTCAGTCATAAGTAGCGTGAACCAGAGCAATTAATTTCAAATCACTGTTTTTATTCTTTATATTAGCTATCACAAACTAAAATTATCTAATTTATGTATTTAACACGTTTATTGTGTTTTATTGACACTGAATATAAACTCTAAAAGAGCAGGGAAGCTCTTTTCTCTTCCCTTATATACCTAGTTCTTAGTATAATGCCTGGTGCACAGTTGGCACTCAATACACCCTTGGTGAATAAAGGAATAAGTGTATAAATTGCAAGCAATTGTTGGAAATGGACAGACGCGTGAGATGAACAAAAGTCTTCCACAAGAGCATAGTCCTACCTCCTATATGCTATGTTCACTTTTAAGGTGTGGGTGCTTAATCACACTAATAATATGTCAAATCATTAAACATAATCAACCCCACATCAGCACCACTGTATAGACAGGCATTGGAATGCATTTGACTAAGACATGTGCTTCATGGTAGGCAGGTTTAGTGCCTTTCCCAGAAGTTTCCCTCTTCACAGTAATTGACCTGTCAGCACTTTGCCTGCATGCCTGCATTGTAGGCAAGTGACAGTTTAGCAAGAAGTTGACTACAATACTCTAAACTGCAGGATTCCTGCTTTACTGTCTCAGAAAACAAAAGATTTTAACTCAGAGAAGCAAGGACATGCAGAGGTTGAATATCCATAACAAATGAACATGATTTTTAAAAGCAGGCAGAGAAAAATGATTAGGTAGTGCCAAGCTGGACATTCAAAATCCCAACGCAATGTATCTTCTCCTGTCTGGGTCTTCGTCAGCTTGTAAAATTACATCTTGAACAGACTTGCACTTTCTTTCAACAATTCACATATTTCTTTTGTGCATGTGCCCAGGAGACCATTTGGTACAAACTGTCCATCTGCCTTTGTGTTCCCAGATTTTAACACCATTCACCTTGGATCCCTTCTGATTATATTTTTGCCAGGGTGAAGACTGTTTATAAGCCCACTGCTTATGTGAACTGTTCTGCAATGGGTCTCTATGCTCTCTGTCTAACAAGAGGAATACGTTGCCTGCATTCAACTCAAGAGCTGAGTTTTCCTATTGCAAACAGACATTTGCAGGGACATGGAAAATTATGTGGCAAGAGATAGCCAGTGGGAATTTATAAATGACATCTATGCCACTGAAAGCTGACTTGATCTGAAATGTATGCCAATCAACTTGGCAGACTGGAAAGGCATGACTACTATTAAGAATCAGGTCAATATCTATGCATTGATTGTTTACTATATAATCAGAGTTCAGGTCAATATATATGCATTGATTGTTTACTATATGATTAGAAAGGGGGTACAAATGGAATATGAGTCACCTCTTTATTACCTACAATATTAGCAAAAAACCAGAAGTTTGGAATACCTCCTTCTGTAAGGAAGGCTATTGTCTCCTTATGGAGATAAAAGATGTACCTATAGAAGAATGAATAAAGGGGAAACAGTACTTGATTAAATATTACCGTGTGAACTCTGGACAGTATATGGAAACTATGAATGGGTATCTCCTCATCTTTACTTGGGCTATTTTGCTATCTGACCTCAATTTATCCAGCATGCTTACAGGCATTAGCAATGCAGAGAGCTGGAGATCTTCTTAATAAGGATAAGTATGAAGATGAATAGCTTTGGAGCCATACTGCTCAGGTTGGCATTCTGGCTCCACTACATATTAGCTGTATAACTTTATATATGTTCCCTACTTAAGAGAACATTGCATCATCTTTAAAATGAGGATAATAACACTTCATAATAATAATTTATAAGTACTTATACCATTAGGTCAGGAGGTAAATGGATTTAATAAGTATAAAGCACTTAGGTAAAAGATACCCAATAACTTCATAGTTGTTGTTAGCTATTCTTATTATTACTATCACAACTTTCCAGGTATGTCATCTCCCATCAGAATTAGGCTTTGCATCACTATCCATCGTTGGAGACAAAGTCACAAAGGCAAGGAGTGATTCAACAACTTGCCCAAGGTCACACAGCTAGGAAGTGGCAGAGCCAGAATTCAAACCCAAGACAATATGACATGGAAAATGTCTATAAAGTAACTCTTCTGTTATAATAACAAATGCATCAAATTTATTTAATCCTGCGATGTTTTGACAGTCATGGTTCCTGACAGTGGCCTGACTCCTTTGTTGAGAAGGAAACAGAATTCCAATGAATTCAGTTCTCTGCTTTTACTTCTGAAGGTGAAGAGCACTAAGTATCACGGCTAGAATTCTTCTCTGATTTTAAAGCCCATGTTATTTTTCTTTTCTCTTCTTCTATTCTATTCTATTCTATTCTATTCTGTATTTTGCCAACAGATAAGCTACTCTTTATTTCCAGATCAACTACAATAATGTGGTTCCCAAATTTCCTTGAGTATGAATTTTTTCTTCTGCATAGTCTATAGATAATGTAGAGAGTGGTAAACAGTTCTCTATATCAAACTAGGGAATTGCAAATGACCTAGGTAACAAATAGAAGAAGGAAAAACATCTCTCTCCTCCCAGGTGTATTTCCAGACAGGTAAGCACAGCTATGGCTCTAGACCCATAATTATATCTTCTATTTAAAAGCACTATGAATAGTCACATTTGCTGTATAAACAAACACACATATGCCACTACTCTTACCAGAAATGCATATGGTTTTTATTTTTAATGGTTATATTTTTTCACAGCTTTCTCAATAGTCACTCAATTAGTATAATGGAAAATTAAGACACCTTTTAATCTTTCTTTTTCTCTGACTATGTACTGGTCATTATAGTCATCTCTCTTGCTTATTATTATTCTGACGTATATTGCACTTAATAGGGGAATATTTCTTCTCCATAAGTTGTACAAACCTTTCAAAAATTTAAATATATTTGCAGTAAGCCTGATATTTGTGTTGAATTGTTCTTTTGAAGGCTGGGAAGAATTCACTGGTAGACAACTATGTAAGTTAAAATCGTAAGCTGTTCTTCTCTTAGTATCTGATGTCATTGTACAGTTATTAAAATTAGGATGGTCCATTGGTCTATGCAGCAAGTGCCCCAATTCATTACAAGTTTTTTTTTACAACCCTTTTAGGACAGGTTGCACAACAAAACACTAGTGTTCAAGCCTCAGAGTTTTCTCACAGAACCCATGTATACACAAAGATGAACTGTCTTGCTAGTGAACAAAGATTGTATTCATATAAAGATTGAAAGTACCTCTATCTGACTGTTTACAAATATCCTGTCTTGTACCTCAATACTGCTCAAGACAGTTAAACAGAAAGTGCACGTCATGGTAACAGACAGCTATCAAAAATTTTTCTGAATGTCAAACAGCTCTGAAAATGCATTTGTCCCTTTTTCTTAACAAAACATTAAACAAAAAAAAACCAGAAAAAAACCTACTGCACTTTGAAAGGAGATGAAGATGGTAGAGTATAAGGATGTAGAACTCACCTCCCCACACAAACACATCAAAAATGCATTTACATGTGGAGCAATTCTTATTGAAAACTCACTGAAGATTGGCAGAAAGATTCTTTCAGAGCCAAGGCTGTAATAAAGATGCACACAGAATCAGGTAGGAAGAAAGAGAAGCAATCAGGTCAGGACCTGTGCCCCTGGGAGGGGACTCAGAAGAGGAGGTGGCTTACAAGGGTGAAGAGCCTCCCTGGGGAGTGAGTGGTTTAGGCCAGGGGTCCGAACCAGGAAGATGAGTCCCCTTGGTTGGTAGGAGGGCTGGTGGAACAAGAGGGATGTGGGAGGTCTGGACTCTGCTCCTGAGGAACGTGCACACGCTTGCTTACTCCTGAAGCGGGATGGAGAGGATGGACTGAAACTGCGTGGGACAGTGGCCAGTTTCCTGCAACTGCCCCAGCACATGCCTGAGGCAAGCACTTGCTATGGCTCTGCTTGCCCCACAAGGCAGCTTTACACTGGAGTAAGGGCTGCAGTTACTGAGGGGATAGCTCATTTGCAAGGGACAAAGATGGCTCAGACCCAGAGAGAGGAGCATCTTAGCAGGGGCAGCCATTACTGGTTCTTATGGAGGCAGCACATCAGAAGCAGTCTGGGAATATGACCGCAGGTGGTGCTACCACAGTGAATGCCCAAACCCATGCTGAGGGCCTGAACCTGCCCTCTTGCTCCGGCACCTTCTCCCTCTGGGGCAAAGTTGCTGGTACTGGAAGGAAGAAGGAGAGGTCACACTTAAAGCGAATGGAGCTAGCTTGGACCCAACCCTCAGGACTTCCAGCAACTTTGAACCTGTCCCCAGGCCCCATAGGGTAGTTCTGTCCACTGAACAAAGCAGCCCCAGCTAAAACCTGTCTCTGGCCCTAGCTCTCCATCTCCAGCCCCACCTCTTACCATGGTGCTAGCTGCCGTCACACTCTGGGGAAAGACATGACTGACTCAGGCACACATCAGATCCAGCTCTCCCACCAAAGCCACTGGGCACACAGAGACTATATAGGGATGCATCCACACAAGGACACCCCTTCAAAACCTCAAAAGGTAACTTTTTAACCTAATTTCATAGAGACAGAAAAAGTTAAGCAAAATTAAAAAACAGAGGAATTTGTTTTAATTGAGAGAACAAGAGAAAACTTCTGAAAAACAAATAATAAAACACATAAATAATTTACAAGATAAAATATTCAAAGTACAAGTTATAAAAATGCTAACTGAATTAACGAAAAAATAGATAAACAGTGAGAATTTTGACAAGTACCTAGAAAATATAAAAAAGAAACAGGAATTGCTGGGAAAGATGGCAGAAGAGTAAGACGCGGAGATCACCTTCCTCTCCACAGACACACCAGAAATACATCTACATGTGGAACAACTCCTACAGAACACCTACTGAACGCTGGCAGAAGACCTCAGACCTCCCAAAAGGCAAGAAACTCCCCACGTACCTGGGTAGGGCAAAAGAAAAAAGAATAAACAGAGACAAAAGGATAGGGACGGGACCTGCACCAGTGGGAGGGAGCTGTGAAGGAGGAAAGGTTTCCGCACACTAGGAAGCCCCTTCGTGGGCGGAGACTGTGGGTGGCGGACGGGGAAAGCTTCGGAGCCGCGGAGGAGAGCGCAGCAACAGGGGTGCAGAGGGAAAAGCAGAGAAATTCCCGCACAGAGGATCGGGGCCGACCAGCACTCACCAGGCCGAGAGGCTCGTCTGCTCACTCACCGGGTCGGGCGGGGCTGGGAGCTGAGGCTCGGGCTTCGGTCGGAGCACCGAGAGAGGACTGGGGTTGGCGGCGTGAACACAGCCTGCAGGGGGTTAGGGCACCATGGCTAGCCGTGAGGGAGTCTGGGGAAAAGTCTGGACCTGCCGAAGAGGCAAGAGACTTTTTCTTCCCTCTTTGTTTCCTGGTGCGCGAGGAGAAGGGATTAATAACGCTGCTTAAAGGAGCTCCAGAGACGGGCGCGAGCCGCGGCTAAAAGCGCGGACCCCAGAGATGGGCATGAGACGCTAAGGCTGCTGCTGCCGCCACCAAGAAGCCTGTGTGCAAGCACAGGTCACTATCCACACCCCACTTCCAGGGAGCCTGTGCAGCCCGCCACTGCCAGAGTCCCGGGATCCAGGGACAACTGCCCCGGAAGAACGTAAGAACGCACGGCGCGCATCAGGCTAGTGCAACATCACGCCGGCCTCTGCCACCGCAGGCTCGCCCCGCACTCCGTGCCCCACCCCTCCCCCTGGCCTGAGTGAGGGACAGCTCCCGAATCAGCGGCTCCTTTAACCCCGTCCTGTCTGAGTGAAAAACAGACAGCCTCCGGTGACCTACACGCAGAGGCGGGGCCAAATCCAAAGCTGAGCCCCTGGAAGCTCTGAGAACAAAGAAAAGAAAGGGAAATCTCTCCCAGCAGCCTCAGAAGCAGCGGATTAAAGCTCCACAATCAACTTGATGTACACTGCATCTGTGGAATACATGAATAGAAAATGAATCATCCCAAATTAAGGAGGTGGACTCTGAGAGGAAGATTTATGATTTTTTCCCCCATTTCCTCTTTTTCTCAGTGTGTATCTGTATGCTTCTGTGTGACATTTTGTCTGTATAGCTTTGCTTCCACCATTTGTCCTAGGGTTCTATCCATCCATTTTTCTTTTTTTAATTGTTTTTTCTTTTTTTCTCTTAAAAATTATTTTTTTTATTTTAATAACTTTATTATATTTTATCTTACTTTATTTGATTTCACTTTATCTTCTTTCTTTCTTTTTTCCTTCCCTCCTTCCTTCCTTCCTTCCTTCCTCCCTCCCGCCTTTCTTTCTTTCTTTCTATCTTTCTTTCTTTCTTTCTACTTCTACTAATTCTTTCTTTCTACTTTATCTCCCTTTTATTCTGAGCAGAGTGGATGAAAGGCTCTTGGTGCTCCAGCCAGGAGTCAGTGCTGTGCCTCTGAGGTGGGAGAGCCAACTTCACGACACTGGTCTACAAGAGACCTCCCAGCTCCACATAATATCAAACGGCGAAAATTTCCCAGAGATCTCCATCTCAACACCAGCACCCAGCTTCACTCAACGACCAGCAAGCTACAGTGCTGGACATCCTATGCCAAACAACTAGCAAGACAGGAACACAACCCCACCCATTAGCAGAGAGGCTGCCTAAAATCATAAAAAGTCCACTGACACCCCAAAACACACCAACAGACATGGACCTGCCCACCAGAAAGACAAGATCCAGCCTCATCCACCAGAACACAAGCACTAGTCCCCTCCACCATAAAGCCTACACACCCACTGAAGCAACCTTAGCCACTGGGGACAGACATCAAAAACAATAGGAACTACGAACCTGCAGCCTGCAAAAAGGAGACCCAAACCACAGTAAGATAAGCAAAATGAGAAGACAGAAAAACACACAGCAGATGAAGGAGCAAGATAAAAACCCACCAGACCTAACAAATGAAGAGGAAATAGGCAGTCTACCTGAAAAAGAATTCAGAGTAATGATAGTAAAGATGACCAAAAATCTTGGAAAGAGAATAGACAAAATGCAAGAAACATTTAACAAGGACCTAGAAGAACTAAAGATGAAACAAACAACGATGAACAACACAATAAATGAAATGAAAAATACTCTAGATGGGATCAATAGCAGAATAACTGAGGCAGAAGAACGGATTAGTGACCTGGAAGACAAAATAGTGGAAATAACTACTGCAGAGCAGAATAAAGAAAAAAAGAGTGAAAAGAACTGAGGACAGTCTCAGAGACCTCTGGGACAACGTCAAACGCACCAACATTCGAATTATAGGAGTTCCAGAAGAAGAAGAGAAAAAGAAAGGGACTGGGAAAGTATTTGAAGAGATTATAGTTGAAAACTTCCCTAATATGGGAAAGGAAATAGTTAATCAAGTCCAGGAAGCACAGAGAGTCCCATACAGGATAAATCCAAGGAGAAATACGCCAAGACACATATTAATAAAACTGTCAAAAATTAAATACAAAGAAAACATATTAAAATCAGCAAGGGAAAAACAACAAATAACACACAAGGGAATCCCCATAAGGTTAACAGCTGATCTTTCAGCAGAAACTCTGCAAGCCAGAAGGCACTGGCAGGACATATTTAAAGTGATGAAGGAGAAAAACCTGCAACCAAGATTACTCTACCCAGCAAGGATCTCATTAAGATTTGATGGAGAAATTAAAACCTTTACAGACAAGCAAAAGCTGAAAGAGTTCAGCACCAACAAACCAGCTTTACAACAAATGCTAAAAGAACGTCTCTAGGCAAGAAACACAATAGAAGGAAAAGACCTACAATAACGAACCAAAAACAATTAAGAAAATGGGAATAGGAACATACATATTGATAATTACCTTAAATGTAAATGGACTAAATGCTCCCACCAAAAGACACAGATTGGCTGAATGGATACAAAAACAAGACCCATATATTTGCTGTCTACAAGAGACCCACTTCAGACCTACAGAAACATACAGACGGAAAGTAAGGGGATCAAAAAGATATTCCATGCAAATGGAAACCAAAAGAAAGCTGGAGTAGCAGTACTCATATCAGACAAAATAGACTTTAAAATAAAGACTACTAGAAGAGACAAAGAAGGACACTACATAATGATCAAGGGATCAATCCAAGAAGAAGATATAACAATTGTAAATATTTATGCACCCAACATAGGAGCACCTCAATACATAAGGCAAATACTAACAGCCATAAAAGGGGAAATCGACAGTAACACATTCATAGTAGGGGACTTTAACACCCCACTTTCACCAATGGACAGATCATCCAAAATGAAAATAAATAAGGAAACACAAGCTCTAAATGATACATTAAACAAGATGGACTTAATTGATATTTATAGGACATTCCATCCAAAAACAACAGAATACACAATTTTCTCAAGTGCTCATGGAACATTCTCCAGGATAGATCATATCTTGGGTCACAAATCAAGCCTTGGTAAATTTAAGAAAATTGAAATTATATCAAGTATCTTTTCTGACCACAATGCTATGAGACTAGATGTCAATTACAGGAAAAGATCTGTAAAAAATACAAACACATGGAGGCTAAACAATACACTACTTAATAACAAAGTTATCACTGAAGAAATCAAAGAGGAAATCAAAAAAATACCTAGAAACAAATGACAATGGAGACATGATGACTCAAAATCTATGGGATGCAGCAAAAGCAGTTCTAAGAGGGAAGTTTATAGCCATACAATCCTACCTTAAGAAACAGGAAACATCTCGAATAAACAACCTAACCTTACACATAAAGCAATTAGAGAAAGAAAAACAAAAAAACCCCAAAGTTAGCAGAAGGAAAGAAATCATAAAAATCAGATCAGAAATAAATGAAAAAGAAATGAAGGAAACGATAGCAAAGATCAATAAAACTAAAAGCTGGTTCTTTGAGAAGATAAACAAAATTGATAAACCATTAGCCAGACTCATCAAGGAAAAAAGGGAGAAGACTCAAATCAATAGAATTAGAAATGAGAAAGGAGAAGTAACAACTGACACTGCAGGAATACAAAAGATCATGAGAGATTACTACAAGCAACTCTATGGCAATAAAATGGACAACCTGGAAGAAATGGACAAATTCTTAGAAATGTACAACCTGCCAAGATTGAATCAGGAAGAAATAGAAAATATGAACAGACCAATCACAAGCACTGAAATTGAAACTGTGATTAAAAATGTTCCAACAAACGAAAGCCCAGGACCAGATGGCTTCCCAGGCAAATTCTATCAAATATTTAGAGAAGAGCTAACACCTATCCTTCTTAAACTCTTCCAGAGTATAGCAGAGGGAGGAACACTCCTAAACTCATTCTACGAGGCCACCATCACCCTGATACCAAAACCAGACAAAGATATCACCAAGAAAGAAAACTACAGGCCAATATCACTGATGAACATAGATGCAAATATCCTCAACAAAATACTAGCAAACAGAATCTAACAGCACATTAAACAGATCATACATCATGATCAAGTGGGGTTTATTCCAGGAATGCAAGGATTCTTCAATATACACAAATCAATCAATGTGATACACCATATTAACAAACTGAAGGAGAAAAACCATATGATCATCTCAATAGATGCAGAGAAAGCTTTCAACAAAATTCAACACCCATTTATGACAGAAACCCTGCAGAAAGTAGGCATAGAGGGAACCTTCCTCAACATAATAAAGGCCATATATGACAAACCCACAGCCAACATCATCCTCATGGTGAAAAACGGAAAGTATTTCCTCTAAGATCAGGAAAAAGACAAGGTTGCCCACTCTCA
The DNA here is from genome assembly GCF_003676395.1 of Aethalodelphis obliquidens. Lineage (NCBI taxonomy): Eukaryota > Metazoa > Chordata > Mammalia > Artiodactyla > Delphinidae > Aethalodelphis > Aethalodelphis obliquidens. Next base: position 20,959,044 of record NW_020837948.1, read on the forward strand.
TCACTCTTATTCATCATAGTTTTGGAAGTTTTAGCCACAGCAATCAGAGAAGAAAAGGAAATAAAAGGAATACAAATTGGAAAAGAAGAAGTAAAGCTGTCACTGTTTGCAGATGACATGATACTATACGTAGAGAATCCTAAAGATGCTACCAGAAAACTACTAGAGTTAATCAATGAATTTGGTAAAGTAGCAGGATACAAAATTAATGAACAGAAATCTCTGGCATTCCTATACACTAATGATGAAAAATCTGAAAGTGAAATCAAGAAAACACTCCCATTTACCATTGCAACAAAAAGAATAAAATATCTAGGAATAAACCTACCTAAGGAGACAAAACACCTGTATGCAGAAAATTATAAGACACTGATGAAAGAAATTAAAGATGATACAAATAGATGGAGAGATATACCATGCTATTGGATTGGAAGAATCAACATTGTGAAAATGACTGTACTACCCAAAGCAATCTACAGATTCAATGCAATTCCTATCAAACTACCACTAGCATTTTTCACAGAACTAGAGCAAAAAAAATCACAATTTGTATGGAAACACAAAAGGCCCCAAATAGCCAAAGCAATCTTGAGAACGAAAAACAGAGCTGGAGGAATCAGGGTCCCTGACTTCAGACTATACTACAAAGCTACAGTAATCAAGACAGTATGGTATTGGCACAAAAACAGAAAGATAGGTCAATGGAACAGGATAGAAAGCCCGGAGTTAAACCCACGCACATATGGTCACCTTAACTTTAATAAAGGAGGCAGGAATGTACAGTGGAGAAAGGACAGCCTCTTCAATAAGTGGTGCTGGGAAAACTGGACAGGTACATGTAAAAGTATGAGATTAGATCACTCCCTAACACCATACACAAGAATAAGCTCAAAATGGATTAACGACCTAAATTTAAGGCCAGAAACTATCAAACTCTTAGAGGAAAACATAGGCAGAACACTCTATGACATAAATCACAGCAAGATCCTTTCTGACCCACCTCCTAGGGAAATGGAAATAAAAACAAAAATAAACAAATGGGACCTAATGAAACTTAAAATCTTTTGCACAGCAAAGGAAACCATAAACAAGACCAAAAGACAGCCCTCAGAATGGGAGAAAATATTTGCAAATGAAGCAACTGACAAAGGATTAATCTCCAAAATTTATAAGTAGCTCATGCAGCTCAATAACAAAAAAACAACCCAATCCAAAAATGGGCAGAAGACCTAAATAGACATTTCTCCAAAGAAGATATACAGTCTGCCAAAAAACACATGAAAGAATGCTCAACATCATTAATCATTAGAGAAATGCAAATCAAAACTACAATGAGATATCATCTCACACCAGTCAGAATGGCCATCATCAAAAAATCTAGAAACAATAAATGCTGGAGAGGGTGTGGAGAAAAGGGAACCCTCTTGCACTGTTGGTGGGAATGTAAACTGATACAGCCACTGTGGAGAACAGTATGGAGGTTCCTTAAAAAACTACAAATAGAACTACCATATGACCCAGCAATCCCACTACTGGGCATATACCCTGAGGAAACCATAATTCAAAAAGAATCATGTACCAAAATGTTCATTGCAACTCTATTTACAATAGCCCAGAGATGGAAACAACCTAAGTGTCCATCAACAGATGAATGGATACAGAAGATGTGGCACGTATATACAATGGAATATTACTCAGCCATAAAAAGAAACGAAATTAAGCTACTTGTAATGAGGTGGATAGACCTAGAGTCTGTCATATAGAGTGAAGTAAGTCAGAAAGAGAAAGACAAATACCGTATGCTAACACATACATATGGAATTTAAGAAAAAAAAAGTGTCATGAAGAACCTAGGGTTAAGACAGGAATAAAGACACAAACCTACTAGAGAACGGACTTGAGGATATGGGGAGGGGGAAGGCTGAGCTTTGACAAAGCGAGAGAGAGGCATGGACATATATACACTACCAAATGTAAGGTAGATAGCTAGTGGGAAGCAGCCGCATAGCATAGGGAGATCAGCTCGGTGCTTTGTGACTGCCTGGAGGGGTGGGATGGGGAGGGGGGGAGGGAGGGTGATGCAAGAGGGAAGAGATATGGGGACATATGTATATGATAAGTGATTCACTTTGTTATAAAGCAGAAACTAATACACCATTGTAAAGCAATTATAGTCCAATAAAGATTAAAAAAAAAAAAAAAAACACTCCTAGAGCTAATAAATGAGTTCAGCAAGGTCACGAGAGTTAGATCGACACATAAAACTCAATCACGTTTCTATATACTAACAATGAACATGTAAAAAAAAAAGAAAAGAAACAGTCAAAATTGAAGAATACATTAACTAAAAAAAAAGAAAAATGGTTCTGAAGAACCTACGGGCAGGACAGGAATAAAGACTCAGAGGTGGAGAATGAACTTGAGGACACGGGTAGGGGGAAGGGTAAGCTGGGACAAAGTGAGAGAGAGGCATGGACATATATACACTACCAAATGTAAAATAGATAGCTAGTGGGAAGCAGCTGAATAGCAGAGGGAGATCAGCTCGGTGCTTTGTGACCACCTAGAGGGGTGGGATGGGCAGGGTGGGAGAGAGACACAAGACAGAGGAGATATGGGGATGTGTGTATATGTATAGCTGATTCATTTTGTTATAAAGCAGGAGCTATCACACCATTGTGGAGCAATTATACTCCAATAAAGATGTTTTTAAAAAAAAGAAAACAAATATAACCTAGAAATTATTAGTCATAAACAGAATGCTTTCATTTTCTGGTCTTGTCTATTCCTAAAAAGCATAGCATTTATTGAAAAACAAACATACTAAAAGGAATTAAGAGCAGACTATCAGAAGAATGCATAACTGACCTTAAATATAGAATAATGGAAATCACCCAATCAGAAGAGCAGAAAGAAAAACAAATCTAAAAAATGAGAACAGCTTAAGGAACTCCTAGGACAACATCAGGAGCACCAACATCTGCATTATAGGGATCCCAAAAGAAGAAGACTGAGAAAATGATGAAAAGTATATTTGAAAAAATTATGGTTGAAAACGTCTCAAACATGAAGTAGGAAACAGATATCCAGGTACAGAGAGGGCAAGAGGTTCCAAAAAAATGAACCAAACAGACCCACAATAGGACCATAATTAAAATGGCAGAAGTTAAAGAGAGAATTCTAAAGGAAGCAAGAGAAAAATAAGTAGTCACATACAAGGGAATCCCTATTAAGCTGTGAGCTGATTTCTCTGCAGAAATTCAAAAGTGCTAAAAAGGAAAAACATGTAACCTAGGATATTCTAGTCAGTAAGATTATCATTAAAAATTAAAGGAGAGGGCTTCCCTGGTGGCGCAGTGGTTGAGAGTCCGCCTGCCAATGCAGGGGACGTGGGTTCATGCCCCGGTCCAGGAGGATCCCGCATGCCATGGAGCGGCTGGGCCCATGGGCCATGGCCGCTGGGCCTGCGTGTCCGGAGCCTGTGTCTGCAGCGGGAGAGGCCACAGCAGTGAGAGGCCCGCCTACCGCAAAAAAAAAAAAAAGAAAAAAAATTAAAGGAGAAATAGAGAACTTCTCAGACAAGCAAAAACTAAAAGAGTTCATCAGTAGTAAACCAACTCTAAAAGAAATGTTAAAGGGTCTTCTCTAAGTGGAAAGGAAAAGGCTATAACAAGAAGTAACTATCTATAGGAAAAAGAAAAATCTTACTAATAAAGACAAAAATATAGTAAAGTCTGATGATCAATCATTTAAATAAGCTAGAACAAAGATCAAAAGACAAAAATTGTAAAAAAAAAATTTATAACCACTCTAATCAGCAAAGGATAAACATAAAGATGTGAAATATGACATCAAAAACACAAAATATGGGAGAGGGGAATAAAAACCATAGATCTTTTAGCATGTGTTTTAATTTAAATGACTACTGGTTTAAAACAAGTAGATATAGTTATAGCTCAACATATATGGAGCCTATGGTAACCACAAACCAAAAACTTACAGTAGATGCACAGAAACTACAAAGAAAGGAATGTAAGAATACCACCAAAGAAAATCACCAAATCATGAGGGAAGAAACTTAAATAAGATGAAAATTAACATAGAAGAACTTCAAAGCAACCAGAAAATACAAACTATTCCAGAAAAATTGAAGAGAGGGAGTACTCCCAAATTTATTCTATAAGGTCATCATTACCCTAATACTGAAAGCAGATAGAGACACTAAAAAATAGAAAATTACAGTTCAACATACCTAATGAATACAGATGCAAAAATCCTCAACAAAATATTAGCAAACTGAATCAACAATATATAAAAAGGATCACACATCATGATCAAGTGAAATTTATTTCAGTGATGCAAGGATGAGTTAATATCTGCAAATCAATTACTGCAATACACCACATTAACAAACAATAAAAATCACATGATCATCTCAATAGATGCAGGAAAAGCATTTGACAAAATTCAATGCCCATTCATGATAAAATTCTCATCGAAGTGTGTATAGAGGAAACACTTCGCAACATAATAAAGGCCATTTGTAACTCATATCTAACATCATACTCTGGTGAAAAGTTTAAAGCTTGTCCTGTAAAATCAGGAATAAGACAAGGATGCCCAGGGACTTCCCTGGTTGTCCAGTGGTTAAGAATCCATCTTGCAATGCAGAGGATGCCAGTTCGATCCCTGGTCAGGAAACTAAGATCCCACATGCTGCGGGGTAACTAAGTCCATGCACCTCAACTACTGAGCCCCTGCACCACAACTAGAGAGCCTGTGTGCCACAACTACAGAGCCCACGTGCTCTGGAGCCCATGTACCACAACTAGAGAGCCTGAATGCTGCAAATACAGAACCCACTTGCCACAACTAGAGAGAAGCCTGTGTGCCACAACTAGAGAAAAGCCCATGCACCACAACAAAGAGCCTGCATGCTGCAACGAAAGATCCTGCATGCCACAACTAAGACCCAATGCAGCAAAAAAATAAGTAAATAAATAAATAAATATTTTTAAAAAGACAAGTATGCCCACTATCACCACTTTAATTTAACATGGTATGAGAAGTCCTAGCCACAGCAGTTAGAAAATGAAAAAAAAAAAAGGCATCTAAATCAAAGGGAAATAATAAAACTTTCATTATTTGCAGAGGACATGATACTATATATAGAAAATCCTGAAGTCCTCACAAACATTAGAACTAATAGATGAATTCAGTAGTTACAAGATACAAGATTAATACACAGAAATCTATTGCTTTGCTATACACTAATAATAAACTATCAGAAAGTTACAAACAATAAAACGATCCTATTTAAAATCCCATCAGAAAGACTAAAATGCCTAGGAATAAACTTAACCAAGGAGGTGAAAGATCTATATTCAGAAAACAATAAAGCACTGATGAAGAAAGTTGAAGATGATGCAAAGAAATAGACATCCCATGTTCATGGAAGAGTTACTATTGTTAAAATGTCTATATTAAAAGCAATCTACAGATTTAATGCAATCCCTATCAAAATACCTATGACTTTTTCATAGAACTACAACAAATAGTCCTTAAATTTATATGGAACCACCAAAGACCCCAAATTGCCAAAGCAATCTTAAGAAAAAAGAACAAAGCTTGGGGTATCAGGTTCCCTGACTTCAGACTATACTACAAAGCTAATCAAAACAGCAAGGTATTGGTACAAAAACATTCACATAGATCAATGGAACAGAACAGAGAGCCCAGATATAAACCCATGTACTTATGGTCAATTAATCTACAACAGAGGAGATAAGAATATACAATGGAGAAAATAAATGGTGCTTGGAAAACTGGACAGCTATATGTAAAAGAATGAATGAATTAGAAAGTTTTCTCACAGTGCATACAAAAGTGAACTCAAAACAGATTAAAGTCCCAAATATAAGACCAGAAACCATAAAACTTCAAGCAGACAACATAGGCAGAACACTCTTTGACATAAATCGTAGCTATCTTTTTTGGACCTGTCTCTATGGCAAAAGAAACAAAAGTAAAAATAAACAAATGGGACCCAGTTAAACTTAAAAACTTTTGCACAGTGAAAGAAACCATCAACAAAATGAAAAGACAACCTACTGAATGGGAAAAAAATAATTGCAAATGATGTGGCCAATAAGAGTTTAATAACCAAAATATATAAACAGCTATACAACTCAATATCAAAAAACCAAACAAACTAATTAAAAAATAAGCAGAGGACCTGAATAGACATTTTTCCAAAGACATACAGATGGCCAACAGGCACATGGAAAGATGCTCATCATCTCCAATCATCAGAGAAATGTAAATCAAAACCACAATGAGATATTACCTCACATCTGTCAGAATCACTATCATCAAAAAGACCAAAAGTAAATGCTGGAGAGGGTGTGGATAAAGGTAACCCTTGTACACTGCTGGAGGAAATGTAAATTGGTGCAGTCACTAGGGAAAACAGTAAGGAGGTTCTTCAAAAACCTAAAAATAGAACTACCAAATGATCCACCAATTCCACTCCTGGGTATATAGCCAAATAAAACAAAAACACCAAAAAACCCACTAATTAGAAAGATACATGAACCCCAATGTTCACAGCAGCACTATTTACAACAGCTAAAATATGGAAGTGGCTGTCAACAGACAAATGGATAAAGATGTTATATATATATATATTGGGATTTCTTCCACACACACATACAATGGAATATTACTCAGTCATAATAAATGAAAATCTGCCATTTGCAGCAATCTGGATGGTACTAGAGAATATTATACTTAGTGAAATATGTCAGACAAAGAACGAGAATTACTGTATGATATCACTTATATGTGGAGTATGAAAAATAAAATAAACTTGTGAATATAACAAAAAAGAAGCAGACGCACAGATAGAAAAAAAATAGCTAGCGGTTACGAGAGGGAGAAAGAAGGGGGAGGGGCAAGTTAAGGGTAGGAGATTGAGAGATACAAACTACTATGTATAAAATGGATAAGCAGCAAGAGTATATTGCATAGCACAGATATATCTATTATGTTATAAGAACTTTGATGTATAATCTATAAAAATATTGAATGATTTTGTACACCTGAAACTAATATTTATTGTAAATCAACTATATTTCAACAGAAAAATTTTAAAAAGAAACATAAAACAAGAGATAAAAAAATAACCCTACCTTTTACCTTTTAAAAATGATTACATTTATATTTAATTACAAAGATAATACATTGTTGTTTCAATAATTTAAGTAATATGAAGATGACCCAAAATACTGAACTACCTACCTCCAACCCCAGACTCCTCAGATTAAAATAAATGTGACTATTTGATGACATATTATTTTTAGCAAAATGTTATATGCTCATACATATATGTATATACATACAAGTGTATATATGTGGCATTTTTAAACAGACTCCAATTTCTTTCTACAAAAACAGATTTTTTGAAAATCTCTAAAACATTATTTATAAGAGCATATTATTCCACAGTATGAGTATACTATATTTTGCTCCCCTATACGAACATTCAATCTATTTTGCCAATCTAAAAATAATATATAATCAACATCTTGATGAACATGCCCTTAAGTACTTAAAATGGATTCTCAATATTGAAAATTGCTAAGTTGGAGTATATGTACATCTAATTTCTAGATAAGGCCAAATTTATTTCCCAAAATTTTATAAAAATTCATTTTCACAATAGCAATCTATGAGTATCCATTTCGATAAATCCTTACCAACAAGAAACTTAATATTCTCCTTAATTTTGCCTATTTTATGAATGAAAAATATTATCAATTTTTATAATTTGTATTTCCCTGATTGCTGGTAAGGTTGACCATCTGTTCATGCATTTATTGGCCAATTTGATTTCCTCTTCTATGAAATGCCCATTTATATCCTTTATCCATTTGTTTTTGGCCTGTTAATATTATTTTTTTTCTTTACTGATTTGTAGTAGCTCTTTTAAAATTAGGCATATTAACCCTTGGCTTGATTATATTGAATGCATTTTTCAGTTTAAACTTCAATACTTAATGTTCTCATGTTTTCTATGTACAAATACTTTAATTGGGCTTCCCTGGTGGTGCAGTGGTTGAGAGTCCGCCTGTCGATGCAGGGGATGCGGGTTCGTGCCCCGGTCGGGGAGGATCCCGCATGCCGCAGAGCGGCTGGGCCCGTGAGCCATGGCCGCTGGGCCTGCACATCTGGAGCCTGTGCTCTGCAGCAGGAGAGGCCGCAGCGGTGAGAGGTCCGTATACCGCGCAAATAAACCAAAAACAACAAAAAAAACCTTTAATTTTTATGCAGGATAGTGTGCCCTATGACCTCCTCTGTATCTGTATATTCTTCCTTAGTGATCCATCTAGTCCTGTGGCTCTAAACATCATTTGTATGCAGATGTTTCCCAAGTGTCTCCAGCCCTGACCTCTAGAGTTCTAGACCAATATATGTAACTGCCTACTAAACGGCTTCACACGGAGATCGAGTACCATTTTAAACTTCACGTTTCCAGAAGAGAATTCTGCAATCCATGCGGCACACTCTCCTGCCAGTCTTACATCCCTCCCCATCTCAGTAGATTGTAGGCATCCTCACTCACTCAACTACTCAAGCCAAAATTCTTAGGCATTAATCTTCTTTCCTCTCTTTCCTTAATACCCTTCCCTGAATCCTTCAGCCAATTCCATTACTCTAACTCTAAAATATGTCCTGTGTCTATCTGCTTCTCTCAATATCTGTTATTACTCTTTTAGCCCAAAGCACCATCAGTTGTTACCTATTAGTGTAATATCCAATAAAACTTTCTTCCCTTCATCCATTTTTGTCTCATACTATCCATTCTGTAAACATCAGAGTAATATAATAATATTTTAAAATCAAAATCAGAACAATTTATTTTGAGCTAACAACTCTCTGATAGCTTCCCACTATACTTCAAATAAAATTCAAACCCTTTCCAGACTGACTAGGGCCTAAACAATGCCAGCCTTGACTAGCTCTCCCCCATGTTTTACCAATCTCCCCCTCACTCACTACATTCTGGCTCACCACATTGGGTGGCTTTCAATTCTTTAACATGCCATGCTTATTGCATTTGCAGAGACTTTAGGCTTGCCGTTTTCTCTTTCTGGAATGCCCATTTCTAGACCTTTCTATGGTTTCCCCCTTATTATTTAGGTCCCAGCTCAAATGCCATCTCCATACAGAGGTTTCTCTGGCCATAGTGTCTAAAGTAGCAGCTCATCCCTTGCTTATCCCATAACATATTCCAATATTGCTCTTTGCAACAGGTATCACTCACTAAAATCATTCTATTTTCTTGGCCTCCATCAGTAGGATGTACACTCCATTAAAAGCTGGGCTGAGTCTGCCTTATTTATTAGAGAATCACTAGCATCTTGAATAGGACCAGTCACAGAGCAGGTGTTCAATAATTCTTCGTTAGACAAATGAATATCTATATTATGCTTTATGGTTTCTGAATGTTCTAACTCTTAAAAAGCATTCCTCAATAATGTTTTATTGGTTTTATTTACATTTATTTATTTATTTTTACATTTCGATCCAATCCATCTACAGTTCATTTTTATAAATGAATCAATGTGTAATTCTAGATGTTTCCATATGGATAACAAATTATGCCAGTACCATTATTATATAAATTATTTTAATGACATCTGTGTCATCTATAAGTACATATACATATACTTTTGCAAACTTTATTAATTTATTTTTCTCTTATGTGCAGTTATAATATTTTATTTTAGTACAGGATAGTTATAGGATGCTTTCTTATCTAGCATGGGAAAGCTTTCTATACTTATTACGATTTAAACTTATTGTCATTTTAAAATAACTTTATTGTAATCTTTTTTTCCTAGAAATTTTCATCAGTGATTATCAAAAATTGTTGGCTTCCATTAGAATAGTCATGGCTTTGCTATTTTGATCTACTTTTGTAATGCAGTATGTTCTAAAATTTCCTAATTTGATAGAAGTTCTATGAAATGGACATTAAAAGCATGTCCACTTTATGTTCTCTTGGCTGATAATACATTTCCTTATTAATTCTTTCAAAAATACTGTCGAGAACAAATTATTACATAATTTTAGGTCAGCATTTCCTGCATTGTCTCTGTCCCTCTTTTTCACATAATGATAATCAGTATCATTTCAGAATGAAATGACCTGAGTGAATGAAGTTTCACCTGTTCCATGGTTTTTTCCTGGTATATAAAGACACTAAGAGATTTTTGAAATGTGTTAAGGAATGTGAAAGGTAAGGAAAGAAATAAATTCATTAAAAACAAATCAGAATTACTTGGTCTGGGAAATTTACCTCCTTGAATTGGGAGCACACACTTCGAAACAAAGGGTAAAATAGACCATGAAGGATGGTTTTTCAAGCAATTTTTTTCCAAGGAAAACATTATTTCCTGGTGGGAAATATTTGTCTTATTAGTTCCTTTACATTCCATACAGGTTGCTTTTTAAGACAACATTTATGAAACTAGAAAGTAACTCTGAATGGAATTATGTAGTTTATGACCATCATGCACCACAAATGGCTGCACCCATGGCCCTGTCACTTCAATAGGGAAGTGTTGCTAGCAGGATGCTGCAGAAAATATGACGTGCGCTACTGGTGCCAATGTGATATCTTGGGTTCTATTAATAAACGTATGCCCTCCGTGAAGCCACTCCTTATAAATCCTTCAATGAGCATATTTGGCAGAGAAAACAGACCTGAAGTGACTCTGACTATGGCAATCCATAAAGTCAGTTCTCTCTATCTTGTTCCAGGCCAGTTCTGTTACACTGGAAAAATCCTTTGTGTAGTAATGGACAGAGACACTTTCTGGTTACCTTAGTTAACAAAGCTGTATGTTGGGTAGAAACTTACTACAAGATTTTACAGGGAGTAGGGAAGACTGTGGGGAGTATCAACAGTCTTGCTGGCAGGCCTCACAGAGTACAGAACAGATCAGAGTAAACCCTCTAAGTTCAACTCTAGCTACTAAATCCCCAAGAGAAGCACTTGACACTTCATCCCTTAGCTTTTTTTTTTTTTTTTGGCGGTACGCGGGCCTCTCACTGTTGTGGCCTCTCCCGTTGCGGAGCACAGGCTCCCGACGCGCAGGCTCAGCGGCCATGGCTCACGGGCCCAGCCGCTCCACGGCATGTGGGATCTTCCCAGACCGGGGCACGAACCCGTGTCCCCTGCATCGGCAGGCGGACTCTCAACCACTGCGCCACCAGGGAAGCCCCATCCCTTAGCTTTTAATGCATCTGGTTACTCAGCTATTCTTTCTTTTGTGCCCGCTGCCATCTCCCTAGTGAATCTACATTCTACTCTTCCCTTTATTATGATACTTGCTTTCTCATGGCTCATTGCACTCTCTCTACATGCTATTTTACCAAATTCACTACCTTGTATATTTCACATTTAAAGTCCCCAAGAAAGATATGATCTGAATAGTTCAGCCAGTCATCACTGAGTGTAAAGGTTTAGCAGAGCTCGTGCCCTGGGCCATGTGATAGTTCCTTGGTCTGGCTTGGGTTAGATCCCACTCCTCAATCTGGATAGTGGGAGACAGTAGAATGGGACACTGAGATCCATTTATAAAGGACCATCCAGAAGAGGGATACAGGCAAGGACTGCCTTCACAGCATCCTGAAATTCTTGCTTATGCATCAGATAAATTAATAAATGCCAGAGTTCTGAGTACGGACTAAATTGCTTTCTGTCTAGTTAAAAAAGATAGACAAAGGCAACTAATTATTCAGCCAAAGGCATCTAATTATTCTTAGAAACTTCTTTCATGATTTCTTGGTTCAGTCTTTCATTTCTCCATGTCTTATTTTGGATCATTGTAAAAGATTCCCTGTGTAAATCATAGAATATCAGATTATGGGTATCTTCATAATAATTATCACAAATACTCAACGATGAGTTTTAAACTAAAACTACAGTGAACAGATTCTTGGTCTGCCTAGGAAATGACTGTTTCTTATTCTTTGTGTCTGTCTGTGAAAGGATACATCCTGCAGGGGAGAAGAAAAATATGGTATTCACCTTGCCTCAAATAGCAAGCTTTTGTTTGGTTGGTTGGTTGGTTTTCTCTTTAAGTTTGGAGGAAGAGCATTTATCCATCCTTATATTTCTCACTACAGCTGCAAAGAATACTTCACATAGTAGGTCCTTAGGGAACATTTTCAAAAAGAAAAAGAGAATCTAGGAACATGGTTAAATCAAAAATGAACTGTCATTATGAAATCCTGTTTTGAAGGAAACTCAAAGTACTGGAAAATATTTGTGAATCAAGCAGGATGCACCCAAAATACTATAATATGGAAACACATGCTAGTTTTCACGTTCCTTCTCCCTTAAATGCATTCCAAAGTCCAAAGCAAATTTGTCTTACTGCATATAGAGACATAATAGCACATTGCTATACACTTTAAAGCTCTTATCATTTACATTTCAAAGGAAGAGATTTTGTTTCATCAGTTCATATCATGATGATCAGTAGAATCATTAATATGAAAAACTAAAACCTCCATCAATTTTCTGGGCTCCAGAGCTTTGCAAAATTCTAATATCTTTAAGCGGATTCTATTTTGTGTTCTTTCCCTATCTTAAAAAATCCATAAAACTAGAGAGGATGATTTATGAAACACAATGAGATAATATTCTACTGAATATACTTTCAAACTGTGAATGGGGAGATCCAGCATAAGCAGTGAACATTTGATATGAAGTTCTTTGGGACTTTTAGTTATTTTTTTCTTTTTTATGCATTTTATTTGAGTGGGTTTTTAATAAAGTCAAGCATGGATTATTCATTTAGTCCTACTCAAAGTCCCAGGTGATTTGCACACCTTCTTTTACTTCCTGCTTGTCAAGGTCAGATATAATGAAAACAAAGGTTAAGAAAATACAGCTTCATATCTCAGATACCTTTGCATTTTTTCATCTGCTAATTTTTCAGGAAAGGTGAAGGCTCTGAAACACCCTGTGTCTCCATGTTATCTGACCTCACAGTCTTTTTGCTTGCATCCAGTTCATTTTCATCTGTCCTTTTGCAATACTGAATTTTGAAATTACCCATATTATATATAAATGCAATCTCATTAGAAAAAGATTCACACAATATTTGATTATCAAAAGCACTTCAAAATACACAGTGAATATTTTTAAAATGGTTTTGTATGATAAAATAATATATCCCCTAACTTTATTTCTAAAACAAGGCAGGAAACTCCCTCCCCATTTCATATTAAAATTAGCTGGGACTTTTATTTCTTTTTTGTTTCTTTGTTTTTTCTTTTTACTTTATGCATCAAAAATTAATTAGCAGCAAACAGAAGTTTTATCCTTCTAGTTAGCTTTCATGAGTTTGTTAAATCACATTTCCCTATCTTGGATCTTTTTTCTTCTGTTACTGAATCACATTCTCAAGCAATATTTTTCAGAGATTTATTGGGGGTAAAACTGAACCATTGCTTGTCTGAAAATATTTTTTGTCTTTCCACAAGAATATAATTTGGTTGAATATACTCATTCAGGTTCAAAACATTTTTCAGCGGAAGTCTGAAGATAATGTTTCACTGTTTTATTGAAATCTATATTGTTATCAAGAAATATGATGCTTTGGAAAAATCTGGATTTAAATTTTGATTACTTGTTTGTCTTTCCTCTCTGAAAGCATTTAGGATTTTTCTCTTTAACCTCAGGTTTCTGAAATTTCATGATGGTGTGTCCAGCACTGAGTCTTTTTACAGTTATTCTGTGTGACTTTCAGTGAATCTCTCAGGGTGAAGACTTCCACTTTTCTTCAAATCTGCAAGTTTGCTTGCTGTGTTTTACTTCTGTAATTCTTTCTTTTTTTAAAAAATTCTCTATCTTCTAGAACTCCTGTTAGACTGATATAGAAAATTCAGGATCTGTACTATTATCTCAACTTTTCTCATCTTTTATTTCTATGCCATTTTGTACTACATTCTAAGATAAGTCCTCAGATTTTTATTATGTACACATTTCAGTTCTCTACAGAGAATACAGTCAAAGAGGGCTCAGGTTCAAACATCTGTTTTCATTGACTTAGGAACATTCATTCATTCAGTATACACTACTTCTGTATCTCCAGGGTTCTAGATACTCTCCTCAGTCCCATGAGAGATACAGACAGAAACAAGGCAAGGTCTCTTACTTCTAGAAACTTTGTGGGTTATAAGAAATAAAACGATGCATGTGTGACTGATGCATAGAAGTAGAGGAAAATGAAATAAGGTGTGGTTAAACGTACAGGAAGAAACCAGATGATGAAGAATGAAGACCTTGAACGCTATGAACAGGAATTTAGATGTTATGTGAAGTATGGAGGGAAGCAAACATTGGGTTTTAAAAAGGGTGGTAATGTGATCTGATTTATTATTTTTAAGATTATTCTGACTGCCTTGGGAAAAGTAGATTGAAGGGAAACAAGAGTAGGAGTAGGAGACTATTGCAGGAGGTCATCACAAGGATGCGTTTAGCTTTATGTGTCAGCAGTGCAGATGGAGAGAAATGGACAAATGTAAGATATATTTAGCAGCATACATGTCATGACTTGCTAATGAACTGAATATGGAACATAAGAGGGAATGAGGAATCAAAGATGGTTCTTGAGATTTTGGCTTACATAATGAGCTCCAAGGAGGTTTGAGGGTGACAATGTTATTTCTGAGATAATTTTTACCATTTGAATGGGTTTTTAAAAGTAAATAAATGGATGAAAAATTACAGAAAGAGTGTAGGGAGGCAATAATAGGCAAGACTGTAGACCCAGTGCCTAGTGCAGTGCCTAAAACATCAGTGTTCAAAAATATGTGAGAACTGGGCTTCCCTGGTGGTGCAGTGGTTGAGAGTCCGCCTGCCGATGCAGGGGACACGGGTTCGTGCCCCGGTCCAGGAAGATCCCACATGCCGCGGAGCGGCTGGGCCCGTGAGCCATGGCCGCTGAGCCTGCACATCCGGAGCCTGTGCTCCGCAACGGGAGAGGCCACAACAGTGAGAGGCCCGCAAATGCAATATATATATATATGAGAACTAATGATGAATTAATAAATCCACATGAAAGGAGTTGAATAAATATATGGATCATTCGCTAATCATTTTTTAAAAGTAAAACCCATGTACTAAATCTCGCTTCCCAATAAGCCCTCACAAATTTAAAATAAAACTGTCTCAACTGTAAATTGTTAATTTGACCTTATGTTAATAAATATTTTCAGATGAATGTGGTTTCCATAAATGAATGTTGCCAGTTCATAATCATCCTTGGATTATTTTGTATTATAGTACTTTATTTTTATTATGTCCTGTGAAGCCACCTTTTAAAGTATAGAGAAATAATGGGGGATATGAAGTCATTTTCGCTCTTGGTCCTTCTACCATCTGCTGGTCTCCTGGATTTCAATTACGATACAAAAAAAAGGGACCTGTTGCAGAGATACATGCGAGCACACAAGAGTCCATGAAGTACCTGTGGAGTCTTTGCACCTTTGTACCTTATATGTACCTGTGTTGCTCTTTTCTCAAATCTCTTTTGTTGTACCTACCTCTTCTATCTGTCTTTCTCATGTCCTCAAAATAACAGCCTGCTTTTCTAAAGATAAACCACTTAGACTCCTCAAAATTCTATAACTCAAAAAAAATTACCATTCTTGTCAAAGTACTTTGGTAGATAATATATTCTCCCATAAATCAGTCATGCTCCTCTTTTTTTTTTTTTTAGTATCTTTATTGGAGTATAATTGCTTTATAAAGGTGTGTTAGTTTCTGCTTTCTAACAAAGTGAATCAGCTATACGTACACATATATCCCATATCCCCTCCCTCTTGTGTCTCCCTCCCACCCTCCTTATCCCATATAAAATGGACTTGAGGACATGGGGAGGGGGAAGAGCTGATGAGTTTTGAAGGTAATGAGAGTTGTAGTAGTAACTGTGCTGGCTGGGACTTATAGTGGGAAGTGTATTAGAGGATGATGGACAGTAAGATTGTGATGGGCAGGAAAGAGGGAAGAGTACTGTATACCAGAAGGAAACAATAAAATCATTTGTAGGTCTATTACTGCTTCTACTACTCTGTTCAGCTTAACACACAGTATTTGTTGAACTCATCATTGTATGGTTGAGTACATTTTGTTAAAAAATAAAATGTTGCTTTCTAAGACAATAAACAATTTCTCTTTCCATCACTGACATTAATAATGGGGTAGAAACCTCTGATTCACAATGAGATAAAATCACAGTTGTTTTAGGTTTTCTAGGTAATCTCAGGACATTTCTCCTGACAGGTACACATCTTTGCTTATACATCTACAAGGAAGATAAAAGTACATAATAAGTAACTGTATAGATTACAGATTGGGTAAAAAGTTAAAGTAGTCTCCTGTGTGTCTTAAAATGCAAACATCACTATATGTTTTTAAGCATTAAAAAAATCCCTGTATGTTTTTAAGCATTAAAAAAATCCCTGTATTGTTAAGTATGTAAGGAATGATACTAATGCTAAAATTCTATTAAATTCAAATTCTAACTTACAACAGGAACCCTTGTAATCCCTTTTGTAAAATTTGCCACTCTGAAATTTTAAGAATTTCTCAGTGTTGAACCTGTTCATGTCATAGACACTACAACTTCTGATACTGTCAACTGGAAGTTGGAAATATGGTTCACATTCTTGCCTTGAAATTATCTAAATAGCCAAGTCAAGGCTTGGTTGTTACTTGTGGGTACATTTGATGCACTTACAACAATAAATGGCTCTTATATTTCCAAAATAGAAATTTTGGAAATGTAATTCAGAAGAGCAATATCCTGAAATATTTTTAGGATTGGTATCTTGATACCAATCCTGATATCTTTAGGACTGGTACTTGCTGCTTTAGAAAAAAGGACATTCTCAAAGCTACTGAGTAATATTGCAGATATGTTTTTGCCAGTTAATCTCCTTCCCATCAAACACTATGGGCTTTTGACAAATGTTTTCCTGATTCATTCTTCAATCACAAGGTTTATGACAATCTCCATCTGCCACTTTGCTATTTTTGCACCAGTTTGGATATAACAAAGAATGTGGACATTTGCTTTGTCCATGCAGTTAATATGTATATCCTATTTTCTAATAAAGACTGTATGTCCTATTGATAGTGAACAAATTTGGTGACAAAAATATATACATGACAGCTTGAATTGTTCAACACAAATGCACTCTCTTAAAATAACCAGTAAAATAGCAATGCCTTCTATGGACAACAGCTGGTGGGGTGGAAATATTAGAAAGAGCACAGTATTTGTAGGCAGTCAGAACTAACAGGGTCTGAATAAGATACCTAAACCTCACTTTCCTTATGAATTGGCTAAGGTGAAAACTTAATTCACTTCACAGTAGTGTTAAGAAAAGAGAACAGCTGAGGTCAAAGTCCCCAGTTACTGCCAGTCAGTGGAGCCACAATATATTCATGGCCTGAAGTAGGGGTCTCAAACTCAAGTACAAGATTTAAGACAAAGGAGTGTTAGCACCTGGGTAGAATTGACAAGTTCAAGACTTTTTAAAGTATTTAAACTCATTATTTTTATTTCCTAAAGTAGTCTTAACAAAACAGGCCTGCTGAAGATTTTGAGAACCCTAGTCCAGGCCCCAGGGGGAGCGTCTGTGCTTTTCAAATACCCATAAGCAGGACTCTTGCATGTTTATCTCCGTAAGCCTGTGTCATACCTCAAAGTGCCCATTCATCTTTCTCAGGGCCAGACCAAAGCTTTTAATTCAAAGGAAATAATGGCCATACGATTACAATTCTCTCAACTTGTCTATTGCTGCAATTAATAACTATGTGTCTTCCCTAAGATCGATTTCCTCACCTATTCTAGTTCACCTGCCAGTGGTCAACCCCTATAATCATGTTCTGGATCTGAACTCATCTCCCTCCCCAGGGATCACCCATCTGTAGTCTCCTCTTGCTTTTGTATGTTCATTATCTTTCACTATATGAACTCATCTATAAATATATCAGCTTATTTAAATACTACAGTTGAAAATCAACATACAATGGTTCATACAAGGAAAAATCCATCAATTGAACCTCAACAAAAATGGTTTGCTCTTCAAAAGACCCTGTTAAGAGGACAAAAAGAGAAGTTAAAGATGGGGACAAAATATTTGTAAACCGCATGCCTGACAAAGAACTATTATCTAAAATACATAAAGAACTTTTCAAACTCAACAGTAAAATAAACAATCCAATTAAAAATGGGCATGGCTATAAACCATAAAGTGAAATAAAGAAAAAGCTTAATATAATTACCATGAATGCAGATGATCCTACAATATTAAAAAAAATTGAGAGTAGATAATAAATAAGGAAGACATAATTTAATTTCATGGTAATTTGTTGGTTAGAGTGGAGAAAACATCAAAACTCTCAAAACAACTCAAATTTATTAAAAAAATTAAAACAGGAAGAACAGAAATGACAAATGAATATGGTCCACTGTGCCAGGAAAGGTAATGAAATTTAAAATTCAAAGATAAAGAGAGACTCTTTGGATTATCTGTATACTAAAATTAGTTACATGGAGGCTGGAAACACTAGGCTACACTCCTCTTTCCCAACAGTAACGTACAATACCAAACGGCAATAGAACGATGCCAAGAAAATTCTGAAATGGAAATAGTTTGATCCAAGAATCATATTCCTGGCTTCACCCTTAGAGCACCTCCTATCAGCCATAATCTGCACCTGTTTCACTTCCTTTACCACGTGGTTCTTAACAACATGATGTGGAATACCTATTGGCCTGCTGGGCATTCACAGGTTAGGTGGGCAACTCGGGAATATGGGAAAGATAACACCCTATGGGTTTACCCTCAACTGATTAATGATGGAAGCTGATAGAAAAATTCACCTCTTTTATCCCTTAGCTGAACAATTCTGAAATACATTTTAAACAGCTTCATAGGAAGGCCTAGGGGGAACAACCCTATTTCCCTACACCAGGGACTAACTCAGTTTTAGCCTCTGCAAGACCTCCATTCTCTGGGATCACTGATCAAAATAAATTGCTTTATGAGAGACTTTTTTCTCCAGTTCTGCTTTCCAGAGGGAACTCAGACTAAAACATATAATACCAACAAAATATCAGATAAGGTAGAAAACAAACACGCAGAATGATATTCTGGAACTGAATCATTCACAAGTGAGGTATTGCTAAGAACCACACTGCTGATGCAAGGTGGGTAGAGTTAATCCCATGATATTCTGCAGATTCGTGATTATTAAGAGGCAGGTCAGGATGAGGTACAGATGACAGTGAAGGATTGGCCTATGTGGCTGCTGTAGCACTTGGGTGTTGCAGGGTCAAGGATAAGTATAAGGATTGTGCCTAATGATTTGATAGCCTTAAGAAAATAAAAACTGTCAACCCAAAGCAATTTGTGAAATGAAGACGGCCTCAAGATTTACATGTAAAAGTAGTAGAACATCAAATGAGATGAATGTGAGACTGAGTGCACAGGAAGACAGTGGGACCTTGATATTTGGATAGATATACTTGATATTCTTACAGCCCTACCTCCAGACTTCCCCATACACTCTGGACTGGTAGAAGCAGCTCCCTCTGCATCTTTATAAGCAAGCAGCCTCCTATTGCCTAGAGATGCTATGAAGACCTCACCTGAGGAAGGGGCCAGGCAAAATGAAACCTGGTCTCTTCAACATCCTTCATTCCCTCCCTGCTTGCAGGCCAATAACTACAGAACAAATCAAGCACAGAATGCATTTTCTACTCAGAGGAAATAGCATTCATTCACAAAGAATTGTAAGATTTGGCTCATTGGTACTAGCAGAAACAAGCAGAGTGGGTCTTGAAGATACTGAACTGGGGAAGTATGGACTATAAGCCTGGATAGGGGAGAATTCATTGACATAGGAGCACTATTCTGGACACAGTATGTCATGTTCTGGCAAGGACGTGTGGAACTATTCTTATTAGTTAACCATTGCTGTGTAACAAAGTGCCATACATCTAACAGCTGTAACAGCACACTTTTATTATCCCCGTTTCTGTGGGTTAGGAGTCTGGGTATCGCTTAGCTTGTCGCTCTGCTTCTGAGTCTCACAAGGCTGCAATCAAGGTATTAACTTGGGCTGCAGTTTTATCTCAAGCTTTGACTGGGGAAGGATCCACTTCCAAGCGTATTCCATTGCTGGTAGAATTCACTTCCTATGTTCTACTGGACTGAGGGCCTCAGTTTTTGGTTGGCTGTTAGCCAGCAGCTTCCCTCACCTCAGTTTCTTGACATATGGCCTCTCTATAGAGCAGCTCACAGTGTAGTTGCTTGCTTTATCTAAGCCAGCAAGGGAGAGAGAGAGTATCCTAACAGGATGTGTTACAATGTTAACTAATACGATAACTGAAATGATATGCCATCACCTTAGGCATAATCTGTTGGGTAGAAACAAATCAGAGTTTCTGCCCATACTCAAGTGGAAGGGATTATACAAGATCAAGAGGACCAGGAGGCAGGGATGTTTGGGGGCCATCTTAGAGGGGTTTTTTTTGCCACATTAATACACTGCTGGGAGGACCCAGGAAGCTTGCTCAATAACCTCAGGTAAATGAGGAGAAGCTCCTGGAACTTGGAAGAGAATTGGCGAAAAGTTCAGAAGACTCAGGTAGATGGGGATATTAAAATGAATTCAATATGTTCAACTGGAGACTCCACCACCTGATTGCTCCACAGAGAAACACGCCCTTCACTAAAGCAGTAAGAAGTAAGATCCTGGGGAGGGGTGGTTGTTTCTCTGTACACAGAATTGACCAAAGGAGATGCTGCTATAGAACTGGGCTCCCTGGTGCTGGGGGATCCTGGCATGGCAAAGGCCAGATAGAAGCACTCAACAGAAAGGAGTAAGATGGATGGCACTGCTATCAAGGCAGCAAGGCCCTCATTTATATTTTATATACCAGAAACAGGCACATAAGTTTATGAGAAATGTTTATCCCAAATGTCTATATGTATCTTTGTTTATGTCTGATTTAGGATGTACTCATACATCAAAGTGAAGTAAGGCAATAGGATTGAACTACATTTTGGAAACACTTGTGATATAAGATATAGTACATGGAGTTGTAATGATTCTGACATTGAGAATGTTGCATAAACTTGTTGAACTTCAGGTTTTCTTTTTTTTGGGGTCTGTAAAATACTTCTTGGATGCTTTTTTGGGCCACGCATTATTCCAGAAGCTGGTGATATAATGCCGTGCCACAGATTTGCTGGATCCCTGATACGCTGGCATACCAATGGAAGATGTAGAGACTAAAGAAAATCTAAAAACATACATAATAACCTTACTGACAATGTCCTGAAGAAAAAAGCATGGTGACAGGTAGAGAGTTTTGAGGACTACTGTAGATGGAATGGTGAAGAAATCCTTCATGAATAGGTGAAATTTGAGCAGACCTGAATAAAGTGAGGAAGGCTTATGACTTCTTGGGAACAGCAAGTACAAAGGCCCTGCATAGAGAACATGACTAGAATATCTAAGGCATCATAAGGAGGCCAGAGTGGCTGCCACTCAGGGAAACAGTGATGGAAGTGTTAGGAAGTAGGGTCACAGGAGATGTTGGAATTCAGATCATTCAGATAATTTTTTGATGATTAACTCAGATAATATTTATAGTATTTTTGGCATACAACAGTGTCCAGCTCAAAGGGCGAACTTTAGTTTTTACTTCATCTGAAAGAAGCATATCATGGGAATTTTAAAGGACCAAGTTTAGGTTTCATAAAACCTACAACTCTCAGATAAAATAAATTGAATATGTGACAGACTTATCATTCTATGTAAAGCTGGTAAAGAGACTAATAAAGTGTTTTATAGATTTGGCCTACATAATGAACACCTTCTTCAATAGAGTAAAATACATTTTTTAATATAACCCCTGGTGTTTCCAACCAGAAGGATCTTAATTACCAAGGAAGCTGAAGTTCACAGAATAATCTGAAGAAGCAGTGACTGGAAATGAAGAAGTTACTGGAGTCACTTAAGCCCACTTTGCATTCAACAAGCTTTGTTTCAGAGAAGAAAAGTTGTGTCATAGATCAAACAAATATCAGATCAAACAGTTCAGGAATACTGGGTCTGGTAGGCTGAGTGTGGTCCCAGGATGTCATCTTCCTTATCTCTCCATAACCTGTGATAAGTTACCTTATATAGCCAAAGAGACTTTTCAGATGTGATTGGATCTCAGGATCTTGAGATGGAGAGATGATCCTGGATTATCCAGGTGGGCAAATGTAATCACAGGGGTCATTGTGAGGGGGAAACAGGAAGGCCAGAGCCAGAGAGAAAAATGGGAATATGCTACATTTCTGGCTTTGAAAATGAAAGATAAAACCATGAGTCAAGGAACGCTGGCAGCCCGGAGAAGCTGGACAAGACAAGGAAAGGGATTCTCCCTTAGCGACTCCAGAAGGGATGCAGCACTGCTGACACTATAATGTTTAGCCCAGTGAGAACAATGTTAGATTTCTGACCCTCAGAACCATAAGATAATAAAGGAGTGTTGTTTTAAGCCACTAAGTGTGTGGTAATTTGTTATAGCAGCCATAGGAAACTAATACATCAGGGAATAGAAGACAACAGTTAGTATGAAAAAAACTATACCCAAAAGAGATAATATAAAGAAGTAGCCCAAATAAAGACTTTTGAAAAAGAGTCTACAAAAGCTTTAGAATGGGCTAGATGTTGTCCAGTCTCCCAAGGTAACTAGAAGTCAAGAATGACAACCCTCATCCAATATCATTCCTAAGTATGCTTGTGTTGAAATGTATGAGTGTGTACATAGATTATGGAATGTAATAGCTGACAGTATTGCTGCATTACTGTTTTTCTTAAAGCTTCCTTACCAGAGATGAACATGGCCTCTGAAAGTCCCATAGCCTGCCTCACTTACTAAATCCTGGCCCCGTCACTTACTAAATCTGTGACTGATGGAAGTCCCCTAAACTTTGTGCCTCATTTCTTTTTTTTTTTTTTTTTTTTGCCTCATTTTTTTTCTGTAACATGTCAAGTTAATAATGTCTAACTCATAGGGTTTCTGTGAGCATTAACAGAGTGAATATGTAAAAGCATCTGGAACACTGTCTGACACATAGTAAGTACATGCAAGATTTCATCATGTGATTCTTAAGTTCCCACATTACCAGAGTGAGAATAACATTTAATATACTAACATATTTGCAAGACAAAGAAAAAAAGGTATATGTTTCACATTCTAGCTAGTATTTTACAACATTTTTCCTATTTTTTTACAATTATTTTATATTAATTTATAGAAGTCTTTCATGAAATTCATAAATACCATGATATTTAGACTATGCTGACAAGATTGCAAAAATATATTTAGGAAAGTAAATACAGGCATTAAGTTATGGGTGACAGAGATTTAGTACCAAAAACATATTACCTAGAGGAAATGTCTTCTCAAGTTATTTGCTATGAATTTCTTGACTTATATTTTGCGGGAAATATTTCTGAACAATTTTTTCCATGCTGTTATATAGATGATCAGCATTGAGAGGAGATCAAGATGGTGGAGTAGGAGGACAATGAGCTCACCGTCCCCCCAGAAACACATAAAAAATACATCTACATGTGGAGCAAATGTCACTGAAGACAAATTGAAGCATGGCAGAAAGACTCTTATACAACCAAGGCTGTAAGAAAGATCCACAAGGATTCAGGTAGGAAGATAAGGGAAGTGATGGGGTCAGGACCTGCACCCCTGTGATGGGACACAAAAGAGGAAGAATTATATGGGCTGAGATACCTTCCCTGCAGGGTGAGCAGTTTAAACCACAGACCACAGCTCTAGGGTCTGACACTGATGAGTCCCCTTGGCTGCTCTGAAGACCAATGGGACTGGCAGGGTTACTGTGAGAAACTTGAACTGTACTCATGAAGGGTATGCACATGCTCAAAAAAGGCAGAGGAAAAAACTGAGACAGGCTGGGACTCTGGCCAGTTTCCCATGACTGTGCCAGCATGTGGCCCAGCCCATGCTGAGGGCCTATTCCAGTCTATCCTGCTCTGTGGCACAGCTCCCCAGTAATCGGAAGGCTGGCATTGCCAAGGAGAGTGAGCAATTGTGGAGGACAGAGCAGGCTTGACCCAGAACTACATGTGAACAGGGAAAGAGAAGGTACTTGTGGAGGCAGCAGATTGGGAGCATTCTGGAACTCTGACTGGAGTGCCATGCCAGGACTACCACAGCACATGCCCCAGTCTGCACTGGGTGCCACTCTAGCACCTCTTGCTCCAGCACTGCTCCCCTCTGGAATGAAGGTGCCAATGCTGGGACAGGGGAGAGCACACACTTAGAGGGAACAGAACCAGCTTGGACCAGAACCTCAGGGCTTTTGATCTAGCACCTTGGGACCAGTCCCTGCACCCAATACAGTGGTATCAGCCACTGATCATAGGACAGCCCCAACTAACACCTGGCTCTGGCTCTAGCCTTACATCTCCAGCCACACCTCCCACCAAGGTGATAGATGCCAGCACACCCTGGGGGAAGATGTGACTTGTGCTCACTTCAGATCCAGTTCTCCCAGCAGAGGCACTGGGCACACATAGAATGCACAGGGACACTTCCACATAAGGACACCACTTCAAGACTGGGATAGGTAGCTGTTTCACCTAATTTCTTAGAGAAAGTTAAGTAAAATGTGAAGACAGAGGAATTTGTTTCAAATGAAAGAACAACAGAAAAACCTGAAAAATAATCTCATGAAACAGATAAATAGTTTACCAGATAAAGAATTCAAAGCAATAGTAATAAAAATGCTAACTGAACTTGGGAAAATAAAAGATGTTCATTGTGAGAATTTTAACAAGGAACTAGAAAATATAAAAAAGAACCAGTCAGAGCCGAAAAATAAAATACCTGAGGTGAAAAACACATTAGAAGGAATTAACAGAACACTAGCAGATACAGAAGAATACATAAGTGACCCGGAAGATAGAAAAATGGAAATCACCCAATCAGAACACCAAAAATAAAAGCAGTTTTAAAAATTGAGCACAGTTTAAGGGACCTGTGAGACAATATCAAGCATATTAATATTTGCATTATATGGGTCCCAGAAGGAGAAGAGTAAAAAGGGTCAAAAATATATTTTATGAAATTATGACTGAAAACTTCCAGAACCTGATGAAGAAAACAGATATCCAGGTACACAGGAAACACAGAGCATCCCAAACGAGGGGAACCTAGAGAGACACTAGAAAGAGAAACTAGAGAAACTAGAAAGGAACACAAGTATATCACTAAAGGAAATTATCAAACCATAAGAAAAGAAACTAAAAGAAGAAGAAAAGAAGAGAGAAGTACTAAAACAAAATAAAAAAACAAAAAAAAACCAACCAGAAAACAAGTAACGAGATAGCATTAAGTACATATTTATCAATAATCACTTAAATGTCTAAGACTAAATGCTCCAATCAAAAGACATAGGGTGCCTGAGTGGATGAAAAACAAGATCCTTCTATTGCTGCTTACAAGAGACTCAACACAGAGCTAAAAACACACACAGACTGAAAGCAAGGGAATGGAAAAAGATATTGCATGCAAATGGAAATGACAAGAAAATTGGAGTACCAATACACATATCAGACAAAACAGACTTTGAAAAAAAAGTCTATAACAAAAGAAAAGTAGGGGCATTTTATAATAATAAAATTATCAATATAAGAAGATGATATAACATTTGTTTACATAAGTGCATTTAATATAGGAGCACCTACTTATACAAAGCAAATATCAACAAACATAAAGGGAGAAATTGACAATAATACAATAATAGCATAGGACTTTAACACCCCACTTACATCAATGGAAAGATCGTCAGAAAAGAAAATCCATAAGGAAAGAGCAGTCTTAATGGAACGATTAGATCAGTTGGATTTCATAGATATCTATAGGACGCTTCAATCAAAAACAAGAGAATACACAGTCTTTTCAAGTGCACATCTTATGTTCTCCAGGATAGATCATATGCTAGGTCACAAAAAATTCACAACAAATTTAAGATGATAGAAATTATATAAAGCAATTTTATCCAATCACAATGACATGAAACTAGAAATCAATTACAAAAAAAAGTAAAAATACAAAATGTGGAGATGAAACAACAGCTACTAAAAATCCAATGGATCGATGAAGAAATTGAAGAGGAAATCAGAAAATACATTGACACAAGTGAAAATGGAAACACAATTTTCCAAAATCTATGGGACACTGAAAGCAGTTCTAAGATGGCAGTTTATAGTGATACAGGCCTACCTCAAGAAATAAGAAATATCTCATAGGAAAGTGCAGTTGTGCCCAGAGGTAGTTGAAGCTCGGTTGAGCCTCACGTCCCCCTTCAGGTGGATTATTTTAGAGCATAAAATACAGCTCTCAAGGATGTAGAGGGCAAGGGTTGTAACTCTTTTATTTCTCTTCTTGGGGTTCTAATCAGTGCTATGGTTTTTCATTTCACCTTGGTATTCAGAAAATATTAATTTCTAAATGTACAGTGACAATTGGGATTACCACTGTACTTTAACTTAAGAAATAAGTAGAAGACTAATTCATATGAAAGTAATATAACTTAAAAATTGTGACTGAGGCTCAGATCTACAGGAACTAAAGGAGCAGGCTATGTGGCTGACAGGCTGTCTTGGTGCTCCAGCCAGGTGTCGGGCCTGTGCCCCTGAGGGGGAAGAGCCGAGTTCAGGACTTTGGACCACCAGAGACCTCCCAGATCCACATAATATCAGATGGTGAAAGCTGTCCCAGAAATCTCCATCTCAATACTAAGACCCAGCTCCACTCAACGACCAGCAAGCTACAGTGCTGGACACACTATGGCAAACAACTAGCAAGACAGGAACAGCACCGCACCCATTAGCAGAGAGGCTGCCCAAAGCCACAATAAGGTCACAGACACCCCAAAACACACCACCAGATGCGGACCTACCCACCAGAAAGACAAGATCCAGCCATATCCAGCAGAACACAGGTACTAGTCCCTTCCAAAAGGAAGCCTACACAACCCACTGAACCAACCTTAGCCACTGGTGGCAGACACCAAACACAACGGGAACTACAAACCTGCAGCCTGCAAAAAGGAGACCCCAAACACAGTTAAGGGAAGCAAAATGAGAAGACAGAAATACAGAGCAGATGAAGAAGCAAGGTAAAAACCTACCAGAACAAACAAATGAATAGGAAATAAGCAGTCTATCTGAAAAAGAATTCAGAGTAATGATAGTAAAGATGATCCAAAATCTTGGAAATAGAATGGAGAAAATACAAGAAACGCTTAACAAGGACCTAGAAGAACTAAAGAGCAAACAAACAATGATGAAAAACACAATAAATGAAATTAAAAATTCTCTAGAAGGAATCAATAGCAGAATAACTGAGGCAGAAGAACGGATAAGTGACCTGGAAGATAAAATAGTGGAAATAACTACTGCAGAGCAGAATAAAGAAAAAAGAGGGACTTCCCTTGTGGTGTGGTGGTTAAGAATCCACCTGCCAATGCAGGGGACACGGAAGATACCAAAAGCAACTGAGCAACTAAGCCTGTGTGTCACAACTAGTGAGCCTGTGCTCTAGAGCCTGCGAACCACAGCTACTGAGCCCATGTGCCACAACTACTGAAGCCCGCACACCCAGAGCCCATGCTCCACAATGAGAAGCCACCGCAATAAGAAGCCCATGCACCACAAAGAAGAGTAGCCCCCGCTCGCTGCAAATAGAGAACGCCCATGTGCAGCAACGAAGACCCAATGAAGCCATAAATAAATATATAAATATATAATTTTAAAAAAAAAGAAAAAGAAAAAAGAATGAATATAATTGAGGACAGTGTCAGAGACCTCTGGGACAATATTAAATGCACCAACATTCGAAGCATATGGGTCCCAGAAGAAGAAGAGAAAAAGGAAGGGACTGAGAAAATATTTGAAGAGATTATAGTTGAAAACTTCCCTAATATGGGAAAGGAAACAGTCAATCAATCCAGGAAGTACAGAGAGTCCCATACAGGATAAACCCAAGGAGAAACATGCCAAGACACATATTAATCAAACTATCAAAAATTAAATACAAAGAACAAATATTAAAAGCAGCAAGGGAAAAACAACAAACAACATACAAGGGAATCCCGTTAAGGTTAACAGCTGATCTTTCAGCAGAAACTGCAAGCCAGAAGGAAAAGGCAGGACATATTTAAAGTGATGAAATGGAAAAACCTACAACCAAGGTTACTCCACCCAGCAAGGATCTCATATAGATTTGACGGAGAAATTAAAACCTTTACAGACAAGCAAAAGTTAAGAGAATTCAGCACCACCAAACCAGCTTTGCAACAAATGCTAAAGGAACTTCTCGAGGCAGGAAACACAAGAGAGGGAAAAAGACCTACAATAACAAACCCAAAACAATTAAGAAATTGGTAATAGGAACATACATATAGATAACTACCTTAAATGTAAATGGATTAAATACTCCAACCAAAAGACATAGACTGGCTGAATGGATACAAAAACATGACTCGTATATATGCCGTCTACAAGAGACCCACTTCAGACCTAGGGACGTATACAGATTGAAAGCGAGGGGATGGAAAAAGATATTCCATGCAACTGGAAATCAAAAGAAAGCTGGAGTAGCAATTCTCATATCAGACAAAACAGACTTTAAAATAAAGACTATTAGAAGAGACAAAGAAGGACACTACATAATAATCAAGGGATCAATCCAAGCAGAAGATATAACAATTGTAAATATTTATGTACCCAACAAAGGAGCACCTCAATACATAAGGTAAATGCTAACAGCCATAAAAGGGGAAATTGAAAGTAACACAATCATAGTAGGGGACTTTAACACCCCACTTTCACCAATGGACCAATCATCCACAATGAAAATAAATAAGGAAACATAGCTTTAAATTATACATTAAACAAGATGGACTTAATTGGTATTTATAGGACATTCCATCCAAAAACAACAGAATACACTTTCTTCTCAAGTGCTCATGGAACATTCTCCAGGATAGATCATATCTTTTGTCACAAATTAAGCCTTGGTAAATTTAAGAAAACTGAAATTGTACCAAGTAACTTT
Source organism: Aethalodelphis obliquidens (assembly GCF_003676395.1). NCBI lineage: Eukaryota > Metazoa > Chordata > Mammalia > Artiodactyla > Delphinidae > Aethalodelphis > Aethalodelphis obliquidens. The sequence goes on from NW_020837948.1 coordinate 20,988,305, forward strand.
TCTGACCACAACATTATGAGACTAGATATCAATTACAGGAAAAAAACTAAAAAATACAAACACATGGAGGCTAAACAATACACTACTAAATAACCAAGAGATCACTGAAGAAATCAAAGAGGAAATCAAAAAGTACCTAGAAACAAATGACAATGAAAACATGATGACCCAAATCCTATGGGATGCAGCCAAAGCAGTTTTAAGAGTGAAGTTAATAGCAATACAATCCTACCTCAAGAAACAAGAAACATCTCAAATAAACAACCTAACCTTACACCTAAAGCAATTAGAGAAAGAAGAACAAAGAACCCCTAAAGTTAGCAGAAGGAAAGAAATCATGAAAATCAGATCAGAAATAAATGAAAAAGAAATGAAGAAAACAATAGCAAAGATCAATAAAACTAAAAGGTGGTTCTTTGAGAAGATAAATAAAATTGATAAACCATTAGCCAGACTCATCAAGAAAAAAAGGCAGAAGACTCAGATCGATAGAATTAGAAATGAAAAAGGAGAAGTAACAACTGACACTGCAGAAATACAAAGGATCATGAGAGATTACTACAAGCAACTATACGCCAATAAAATGGACAACCTGGAAGAAATGGACAAGTTCTTAGAAAAGCACAACCTTCTGAGACTGAACCAGGATGAAACAGAAAATATAAACAGACCAATCACAAGCACTGAAATTGAAACTGTGATTAAAAATCTTCCAACAGTGCTGGGAGGCCACCGTAGGAAACACTGTCGCTCTGGAAACAGGAGCAAGCCCTGTTGAAGACACTTGTTGTAGACTGGGACACGGAGCTGTGGCAACGGGACCCTGCTTTTTTGGTTATGCAGAGGGTCGGGGGCATGGATGTGTCCTTTGTGAAGGGTGACAGTGTCAGTGCCTGCGCCTCCCTGGTGGTGCTCAGCTACCCTGAGCTCGAGGTCCTCCAGTAAGCCCCCCTTCATCCTGCAAGACCAGGAGTTACTCCCAGTACCCACTCATTCATCTTTATCACACTGGGATGGAATTGGCCTGTCTGTCTCCCCTAACAGAATGCAAACTCCACAATGGTAGGAACCATGCTGTCTTGCCCACTGGCTGTAGCTTCTGCACCTAGTTCAATGCCTGGCACATAGAAGACAATCGAATAGATATGTGAATGAATGAACAGCGTGCACACGATTCCTTTGGAGTCAACAGCTCTGGAAGCCTTGGCTAAAGAAGAAGAGGTTTCCTTGATGAGGAAACCTCTGCTCTGCAGCTTCAGCATTTCCCCTTCCCTGCTCCTCTGCCTGCTCCCAAAACTACCACCTTCCTGCCTCAATGTCATTGTGCTTTACTTGGAAGATCCTTTAGTCAAAATTCAGCAGAAATATATTGACACCTGACTCAGAGTTTGGTGAGGAATAATTGAGATCATGCATGGAAAGCATTTAGTATAATGGGCGTGTGGTAAGCCCTCAAAAAGTAAGTGCTAAGCCACTGTTAATTCTAAGGATGACTTCTCTCTTTTCAAGACGGAGTTCACTTGTTCCCATTGCTCTATACCTTTCCGTACCTGCAGAATTAACCACCCCCTCGTCTCTGTTCTAGGCCTCTTTCTTATGCATGTGCTATTACAGTACTTCTCACACTATTAAAATTATCAGTTTAGGAGGTACTCACAGATCTTACAGCCTGTTAACAGAGCACTCTCCTTTTGCAGTAGTCTTCCTCCCCTCATTGCAATAATAGTTTTGAATAGTTCCCCTTACCTCAAAGAAAAGTTATTGGTATATTCTGGTTTTCCACTATCTGTAGGTTCTGAAGGGCAGGGTTATACTGTATTTCTTTTGGAACCCCAGCACTGAGCAAAGTACTTGCTACTTGGATGTAGTCAGCACTTGTCATCCTGTGCTATGGAAGCTTAGACTAGGGAATGATCTTGGAATAGTCTGGTCCAGTGACTCCCAAATGCCCAACCATGGATCAATGCAATGAGAGTCACCTGGAAGTGCATTTAGAAATATAGATTCCATAGGCAAATCCATAGAGACAGAAAGTAGATTTGTGGTTGCCAAGGGCTAGGGAGTGAGATGGAGGGTGACTGCTAATGGGTATAAGAATTACCTAGGGGTGGTGAAAATGTTCCAAAATTAGATTATGGTAATGGTTGCACAACTCTGTAAATACCAAAAAGCATTGAATTATACTCTTCAGATAATTTTATGGTAATAATTATATGTCAATAAAGTTGTTAAAAAAAATTATACCAGGGTCCCACCCCCTTTACTGATATTTACCTTTTTAAACAATCCTTCCTGTGATTCCAAAGCAAAGCCAGGCTGTGAATCACTGGTCTCCCTTTCACACAGCCAGGAATCCTTTCCTCGCCATGACTGACAAATTGTGGCCTCACACCAGAGCTGGTTCCATAGTTGGAAGCCTGGTTAGTATGTTCTTTTCCACATGGAGCTGAAATTTAGTTATTTGTGACTTCTGCCTTAAGGTGCAGAGCACAGGACAAACCTTTCCTACCCTCCTATTTGAAGACAGTCCTGTGTTCTCCTGAGTCTCACTGAGTGATTTCCAGTTCCTTCACTTGCTGTTGGCCCTCCAGCCTGCCCTCAGTGAGCAGGGCCCATTTTTACATCCAGAACCCAGAACTGAATCGAGTACCTCAAATGCATTTCAGCTTTTTGGTTCAACCGTTTGGTGGGCCTAATGCACAATGGCAGCTTAGGTTGAAACTTGCGTATCTTCACAGAGATTACTGACCAGATCATGCCCACACGCTAACTATACAACTGATCTTTCCTTCTCCCAGAATTTTTTTTTGACATCTTTATTGGAGTGTAAGTGCTTTATAATGTTGTGTTAGTTTCTGCTGTATAACAAACTGAATCAGCTATATGTATGCACATATCCCCATATCCCCTCCCTCTTGTGTTTCCCTCCCTCCAACCCTCCATGTCCCACTGCTCTGGGTCATGGAGCACCGAGCTGATCTCCCTGTGCAGGGCTGCTGCTTCCCACTAGCTATCTATTTTACGTTTGGTAGTGTGTATGTGTCAATGCTACTCTCTCACTTCGTCCCTTCTCCCAGACTTTTAACTTGAAAATGTGTGCACATACTGAAGAGTTGAAAGAATAATACATTGAACACCGTAAAAAAAAAAAAAAAAACTTCCAACAAAAGCCCAGGATCAGATGGCTTCCCAGGTGAATTCTATCAAACATTTAGAGAAGAGCTAAGACCTATCCTTCTCAAACTCTTCCAGAATATAGCAGACGGAGGAACATTCCCAAACTCATTCTATGAGGCCACCATCGCCCTGATACCAAAACCAGACAGAGATGTCACAAAGAAAGAAAACTACAGGCCAATATCACAGATGAACATAGATGCAAAAATCCTCAACAAAATACTAGCAAACAGAATCCAACAGCACATTAAAAGGATCATACACCATGATCAAGTGGGGTTTATTCCAGGAATGCAAGGATTCTTCAATACACACAAATCAATCAACGTGATAAACCATATTAACAAATTGAAGGAGAAAAGCCATATGATCATCTCCATAGATGCAGAAAAAGCTTTTGAGAAAATTCAACACCGATTTATGATAAAATCTCTCCAGAAAGTACACATAGAGGGAACTTACCTCAACATAGTAAAGGTCATATATGACAACCCCACAGCCAACATCGTTCTCAAAGGTGAAAAACTGAAACCATTGCCACTAAGATCAGGAACAAGACAAGGTTGTACACTATCACCATTATTATTCAACATAGTTTTGTAAGTTTTAGCCACAGCAATCAGAGAAGAAAAAGAAATTAAAGAAATCCAAATTGGAAAAGAAGCAAAGCAGTCACTGTTTGCAGATGACATGGTACTATACATAGAGAATCCTAAAGATGCTACCAGAAAACTGCTAGAGCTAATCCATGCATTTGGTGGAGTAGCAGGTTACAAAATGTATGCACAGAAATCTCTTGCATTCCTATACACTAATGATGAAAAATCTGAAAGAGAAATTAAGGAAACACTTCCATTTACCATTGCAACAAAAAGAATAAAATACCTAGGAATAAACCTACCTAAGGAGACAAAAGACCTGTATGCAGAAAACTATAAGACACTGATAAAAGGAATTAAAGATGATACAAACAGATGGAGAAATATACCATGTTCTTGGATTGGAAGAATCAATATTGTGAAAATGACTGTACTACCCAAAGCAATCTACAGATTCAATGCAATTCCTATCAAAATTCCAAAGACATTTTTCACAGAACTAGAACAAAAAATTTCACAATTTGTATGGAAACACAAAAGACTCTGAAGAGCCAAAGCAGTCTTGAGAAAGAAAAACGGAGCTGAAGGAATCAGGCTCCCAGACTTCAGACTATAATACAAAGGCACAGCAATCAAGAGAGTATGGTACTGGCACAAAAACAGAAATATAGGTCAATGGAACAGGATAGAAAGCCCAGAGATAAACCCACGCACATATGGTCACCTTATTTTTGATAGAGGAGGCAAGAATATACAATGGAGAAAAGACAGCCTCTTCAATAAGTGGTTCTGGGAAAAACTGGACAGCTACATGTTAAAGAATGAAGTTAGAACACTCCCTAACACCATACACAAAAATAAACTCAAGTGGATTAAAGACCTACATGTAAGGCCAGACACTATCAAACTCTTAAAGGAAAACATAGGTAGAACACTCTATGCCATAAATCACAGCAAGAACCTTTTTGGACCCACCTCCTACAGAAATGGAAATAAAAACAAAAATAAACAAATATGGCCTAATGAAACTTAAAAGCTTCTGAACAGCAAAGGAAAACATAAACAAGACAAACCTCAGAATGGGAGAAAATATTTACAAATGAAGGAACTGATAAAGGATTAATCTCCAAAATTCACAAGCAGCTCATGCAGCTCAATATCAAAAAAACAAACAATCCAATCCAAAAATGGGCAGAAGACCTAAATAGACATTTCTCCAAAGAAGATATACAGATTGCCAACAAACACATTAAAGGATGCTCAACATCACTAATCATTAGAGAAATGTAAATCAAAACTACAATGAGGTATCACCTCACACCAGTCAGAATGGCCATCATCAAAAAATCTACAAACAGGGCTTTCCTGGTGGTGCAGTGGTTGAGAGTCCTCCTGCCGATGCAGGGGACACGGGTTCGTGCCCCGGTCCGGGAAGATCCCACAGGCTGTGGAGTGGCTGGGCCCGTGAGCCATGGCCACTGAGCCTGCGCGTCCAGAGCCTGTGCTCCACAACGGGAGAGGCCACAGCAGTGAGAGGCCCGCGTACCACAAAAAAAAAAAAAAAAAAAAAAAAAAAATCTACAAACAACAAATGCTGGAGAGGGTGTGGAGAAAAGGGAACCCTCTTGCACTGTTGGTGGGAATGTAAATTGATACAGCCACTATGAAGAACAGTATGGAGGTTCCTTAAAAAACTACAAATAGAACTACCATACAATGAAGCAATCCTACTATTGGCCATATACCCTGAGAAAACCATAACTCAAAAAGAGTCATGTACCACAATGTTCACTGCAGCTCTACTTACAATAGCCAGGACCTGGAAACAACCTAAGTGTCCATCCAAAACTTTTTGATCATCTCCCATTACTAAAGCAAATAAACAAGAAGCAAACACACACACACAAAAAGAAAGAAATAAGACAAATCTCAAATAAACAACCTAACCTATCATCTGAAGGAATTAAAAAAAGCAGAACAACAAGCCCAACATCAGCAAAAGGATGGGAATAATAAGGATCAGAGAGGAAAAAAATAACACAGAAAGAAAAAACGAAAATAGAAAAGATCAATAAAACTAAGAGATGGTTTTTTTGTAAAGATAATCAAAACTGATAAGTCTTTAGCCAGGCTCACCAAGAAGAAAAGAGAGAAGATCCAAATCAACAAAATAAGAAACGAAAGAGGAGAAATAAAAACCAGTATCACTGAAATACAAAAAATCCTAAGAGAATACTATGAACAGTTATATGCCAACAAATTCGTAAACCTAGGAGAAATGGATATATTTCTAGAAACATACAGCCTGCCAAGACTGAGTCAGGAAGAAACAGATAGTGTGAACAGACCAATCACTACTAATGAAATTGAATTTGTAATCAAAAAACTCCCAGCAAATAAAATTCCAGGACCAGATGGCTTCACAGGGGAATTTTACAAAACACATAAAGAATAGTTAATACCTATCTTTCTCAAGCTATTCCAAATTTATTCTACAAAGTCAACTTTACACTGATACCAAAACCAGATAAAGGCACTACAAGAAAAGAAAATTACAGGCCAATATCTCTGATAAATATTGATGCAAAGATCCTCAACAAAATATTAGAAAACCAAATTCAACAATGTGTGAAATGGATCATACACCATGATTAAGGGGGATTTATTTCAGGAAAGCAAGGAGAGTTCAATATTTGCAAATCAATCAATGTGATAAACCACATTAACAAAAGGAAGGATAAAAATAACATTATCAATAGACATAGAAAAAAGTTTGACAAAATTCAACAACCATTTATGATTGAAACTCTCATTAAAGTTGATATAGAGGGAACATATGTTACCAAAATAAAGTCTCGTTATTACAAATCCACAGCTAATATCATACTCAGTGGTGAAAAGTGCAAAGCTTTTCGTCTAAAATCAGGAACAAGACAAGGATGCTCATACACTTCACTTCTAATTAACACAGTATTGGAAGTCCTATCTACAGCAATCAGAAAAAGAAATGAAAAACACCCAGATTGGAAGGGAAAAAATAAAACTATCACTATCTGCAGATGATATAATATTATACATAGAAAACCCTCAAGTCTCCACCAAAAAAAAACGATTAGAACTAATAAATGACTTCAGTTTAGTTGTAGGATACAAGATTAGTATATAGAAGCTTGTTGCATATCTATATACTGAAAATGATCTATCAGAAAGAGACAGGAAGAAAACAATACCATTTAAAATTGAATCAAAAAAAACTACCTAAGAGTAACTTTAGCCAAAGAGGTGAAAGACCTATACTCTGAAAACCCTAAAACACTGATGAAAGAAACTGAAGATGATACAAAAAGATGGAAAGAAATCCCATGTTATGGGCTGGAAGAATTAATATTGTTAAAATGTCCATACTACCCAAAGGAATGTACAGATTTAATGCAATCCTTGTCAAAATACTCATGGCATTTTTCACAGAACTAGAACAAATTATCTAAAATTTATATGAAACCACAAAAGATACTAAGTAGCCAAGGTGATCTTAAGAAAAAAGAACAAAACTGGAGGTTTCATGCTCTCTCACTTCAGACTATACCGCAAAGATACAGTAATCAAAACAATATGGTACTGGCAAAAAACCAGACATGGATCAATGGAACAAAATAGCTCAAAAATAAAACCACTTATATTAACTAGTCTATGTTAAAGGAGGTAAGAATATACAATGGAGAAAAGACAGTCTCTTCAATAAATGGTGCTGGGAAAACTGGACAGCTATATGTAAAAGAATAAAATAATTAGGACATTTCCTCACACCATATACAAAAATAAACTCAAAATGGATTAAAGACCTAAATGTAAGACCAGAAACCATAAAACTCCTAGTAAAGAAAAGAGGCAGGTCACTCTTTGATATAAATCGTAGCACTATTTTTTGGATCTGTTTCCTCAGGCAAAGGAAAAAAAAGCAAAAAGAAACAAATGGTACCTAATAAAACTTAAATGCTTTTGCACAACAGAGGAATCTATCAATAAAATGAAAAGACAAACTATGGAATGGGAGAAAATATTTGCCAGTGATATGACCAATAAGGGGTTAATATCCAAAATATATAAACAGCTCATACAAATCAATATAAAAAAATGAACAAACCAATTAAAAACTAGGCAGAATACCTAAATAGACATGTTTCAAAAGAAAACATACATATGGCCAACAGGCACATGGAAAGAAGCTGACAGTCTCTAATCAGAGAAATGCAAATCAAAACCACAATGAGATATCACCTCATACCTGTCAGACTAGCTATCATCAAAATGACCACAGATAACAAATGTTGGCGAGGATGTGAAGAAATGGAAACCCTTGTATACTGTTGGTAGGAATGGAAATTGGTACAGCACTATGGAAAACAGTATGGATATTCCTCAAAAGCTAAAAATAGAACTACATATGATTTAGCAATTCCACTCTTGTATATATCCAAAGAAAACAAAAACATTAGAAAAGACATAGGGACTCCAATGTTCATAGCAACATCATTAACAATAGCCATTATATGGAAGCAGCCTAAGTGTCTTTAAACAAATGAATGGATAAAGAATACACACACACACACATACACACAGAGACATACACACAATGGAATATTAGCCATAAGAGGAAAAATTCTGCCATGTACAACATAGATGGACCTGGAGGTTATTATTCTTAGTGTAATAAGTCAGACAGAGAAAGACAAATCTCTGTGTTATCACCTATACGTGGAATCTAAAAAGATAAGACAAAGAATGAATATAACAAAACAGAAAGAGACTCTAAGGTATAAAATACAAACTAGTGGTTACCAGTGGTGAAGTGGAAGGGAGGAGAAGCAAGATAGGGGTAGGAGATTAAGAGGTACAGACTACTATATACAAGATAAATGAAGTACAAGTTTATATTGTATCGTACAGGAAGTATAGCCAATATTTTATAGTAACTTTAAATGGAATATAATCTATAAAAATATTGAATCAATTTGTTGTATACCTGAAACTAATATATATTGTAAGTCAACTATACCACAATATTTTTTTTAAACCCTGAATGGTAGAAGAGAGAAGTAAAATATAGAGAGCCTGGGTAAAGGGAACTAGAATGTAAGCTTCAGGAGACAGCAATGACTATCTGTATTATTCACCATAATAATCCTGTCCCTGGCTCAGGGCTTGGAAAAGAGTAGCCATTCAATTAATATTGTTAGATGGATGAATACATGAACTGAAACTTCCCAGTGCCAACTCTGAGTCAGATAATCAGTTAATCTTCATAAAAACCTTGTAAGATAAATATTGGTATTCTTATTTTATTTGTACTCTTTTTATTAATATTCTTGTTTAACTTATGATAAAACTCATGCCCAGAGGATTTCACTAATTTGCTCAAGATTATGACATTGGGATTCAGAACCAAGTCTACATAACTCCATCACCTGAAGCCTTTACATATCCACATTAAAAACACAAGCCTTTAGATAAAACTGTGATCACAGTTTCCAGGGCACAAATATATGGTCAGCCCACATGAGGTGGGGAGAGCAGGAGGCCGAGCGACTACCACTTTTGAAGTTGTATAAATGGGCACTATTCCATCAATACAACTGGACTGAATCACTTTGCTCTATACCTGAATCTAACACAACATTGCTCATCAACTATACTCCAGTGTAAAAAAAAAAAAGTCATAAAAAAAGAAAACTAAAAAAAAAAAAAAGGAAGGCACTAACAGTATTAACTAAGATATCTGTTCCTTGCAAATAACAGTTACCTTCTACCAAGATGAGTACTTGATTTCACGTACCCCTTTGCCAAAATCACATGTATACTGGCCTCCCTCTTTCCCTCTTTGGAACAGTTCTCAGAGCTCTCTGAGAGACTGTCTCCCAGGTTATAATCCTCAGGTTGGCTCAAATAAAAATTTCCATTTCTTTTTAAAAAAAATACAAATGAACCCTTTCCCTTTGAATAACAAACGTTTTCTCCAACATAAGTTAAAATTTAGTTAGGATATACTACCTAAAATTGTGAGCACACTTTATATCACATTGCTACCCATCAGCAGAGGTAGACTTATGCAGATCAGGACCTGTAAATTCAGTCATTTGGGACAGGCCAGTTCAGGGCAGGTAGACTCATTCATAGAGAAGAATCTATTTCTTAACTGAAAACTGTTGTTCATAATGAAGTCCAGGCAGACCAGCTCAGATCCATCATCCCCTGCAGCCCAAACAGCTCTGTTACATGCCCTGCTGATGGTGAGTCAATAGAATCATCATATACAAGGGCTGCTCAAACATGCGCTTATTAATTGTTGACATGTTGATGATTGCTACCTATGCTCGCTGCAGTAATTCCTCCTATGCAAAATTTATAGCTTGCACCCCTAGGAAATGCCTATATAACATTTTTCAGTGTTGCCACTTATTTGGCTGACATCTGTGTATTTTTTTGTCATTTTCTTAGTATTTCAGTAGGTTTCTGCCAACACCTCTACCCCAAGTTTGGTAGAAAAGTTTTAGTTTTGATGGAGCAGATGAATCCCAATTCTACACCCAATGAAAATTTTTAGTATACAAACTGTAGACATCTTCAGGGACTGCATTTATACTAGAGATATATTTTTAAATCATGTTAGATAACCAACAGTGAGTCGTTTTCACAGAGTTCATAAACCCAAACTTTCTGATTAGAGTTCTCTGGATTTAGTTCTGTTCGGTCATGATTATGTTTTCATGTCACAATTTAAAACGGAAAAGGAAAACATTGTTAAGGGTCAACTACTGAAAGATGATCCATACACTCATAACTATATGCCAAGTATTGGAATATCAATAAGCTTGTCCAAGATCAGGGACTGTGTCACATGCATCTATGTATCCCCATGTGCTGAATGTATGAGTTTATTTGCACATTTTAAACACTTGCTTGAGTTTGTGATTGCATTAACGAAGTACATATTGTGACATTTGAGAAGACTTAGCACAAAACTCATGAAGGTAAAGATCCCTCCTATCCAAGCCTCACCATAAAACCCACATTAAATACATTTTTGCATATTTGCCACCACACATTCTCAGACTCAGTATTCAGTTCTTCCTATTAGTCAGCCTTAAACAGAAACTTTTGTCTAGTGATCAGTACTGCTCATATACCCATAAGTATTTGGTATGAAAAAATAGCTGATGATGAGTTATGATTATGGTAAATAATAATTACAATGGTTATTAATTTTTTTCAATAGTCTGACTAATCTTGTTTAAATAGTGGTCAAAGCCACATAACATTTTAAAATATGGTAAATCTATTCAAGACAAAGTATGACTTTTCTAATCTTCCTTTTGAGGCATATTCATGTTTTGATATTTTATATGGACTTTTAAGATATTATCCGTGATCTCCAAAGAAAGTACTTTATTTAAAAATATACTGAACTTCATATTGAATTTATAAAATAAGTTATTAGAAGTAAATTTATATATAAACATTAACTAAGGAAGATTTAATTTGTTTTAAATAAATTTATTTATTTATTTATTCATTTTTGACTGCGTTGGGTCTTCGTTGCTGCGTGTAGGCTTTCTCTAGTTGTGGCGAGCAGGGACTACTCTTTGTTGTGGTGCACAGGCTTCTCATTGTGGTGGCTTCTCTTGTTGCAGAGCTTGGGCTCTAGGCATGTGGGCTTTGGTAGTTGTGGCACACGGGCTTCAGTACTTCTGGCTCACAGGCTCTAGAGCGCAGGCTCAGTAGTTGTGGCGCACGGGCTTAGTTGCTCCGTGGCATGTGGGGTCTTCCCAGACCAGGGCTCGAACCCATGTGCCCTGCATTGGCAGGCAGATTCTTAACCACTGCACCATCAGGGAAACCCAGGAAATTTTAATTTTTAATAAATATATCTGAATTGATCATTTGGAATTATATGGACATATTCATATTAAATCAAAGAGAAGTAAATAGATACAAAGAAGTAAAAATCTATCATTTCTATATGCAGATGAAGTGCCTATGTGAAGTTTTTCAACCTTACTTAAATGTTGTAACTCAGAAAAAGAGCAAAGGAAAAAAGAAGCTAATCCAGAGTTATATAATATATTCAAGTTCCCCCTATTTTCTTACAATAAAACAAAAGTTGTTTCCTTCCATTTATCTTTTCATTTGTGAAAGCCATTGGTGTGGTATCTATCAGCTCTCTTTAAATCAAACTAATATTGGCTAATACAGTTTAGCTGCAGGAACTAAGTAACCGAGAATTGATAAAAATTACTGTGACAATTTCACTGTAGAAAACATAAGGACTCATCCATAATGTATTCATTGATTGAAGAAGTATTGAACCTAGCTATTTCATCAGAAATCACTTTCCTTTCCTTCCTTCCATGCTTCCTGTATTTTCTACTCCTTCTTTTATCTAATAACTATTGTGCTGCTATCATATGACCAGCAGCCTGCTAAATAGGAGGAGAAATCTGAATAACTAGGATTCATGGTTCCTGTTGATGAATCAACATCTTAGGTTAGTTCTTAATCAGATCTTATCCAGGCTATTTTAACAGCTTCTTAAATGGTCTTCTACTCTATTCTTTCCTCAGTTGAAGTCATTCTCCATTCTGTAGACAGTTTTCTCCATGACTGTGTCACTCATCTGTCTGTAAACTATTAATGTCTGTTATACAAACACACCCGTCTCTCATACACTTTATTTTTGTAATATAATTTTACTTTCTATTGAAGTCTAGTTGATTTACAATGCTGTGCCAATCTCTGCTGTACAGCAAAGTGACTCAGTTATATATAGATATCCTTTCTTTATATTCTTTTCCATTATGGTTTATCACAGGATATTGAATATAGTTCCCTGTGCTATACGGTACTTGCTCTTGCTTGAATAGGTCATCAGATTGCCTGTCTCCATACCTTACAGATGCATTTCATATGTTTGGAAGATCCTCCCTTTACCACAATCTGCTTTCCAAATTGTTCTCTATTATTTAACATTCACAATGTATTTAAAGTTTCCTCTTCTGATTCTAGAATAAATTAGTTGTATCTTACACTGAGTTCTCATAGAATTTTATGCATAGCTCTTACTAATAGCAGTATTATTATGATGGCTATTATCTTGTTTGTTACACCTTTCTCTCTACTATGCTCCCTGAGGAAATGGACTGAGTTTGAACATGTTTTTGTCTCCTATCACTTGCCATAACCTATACATCCTATGTACACCATACATCAGTGGTTTTCAAACCTTTGTAACACAATCCCTTGTGTGACTTAAAAAACATATATGGAGAGGGGCCTGGGCTTCAGGTAAAACCTTTTAAAGTAAAACATTTTAAACTGGACCCAGGTAATTGCATTTCTATTGCACTAATGAAAGCAAATAATGCTTCATAGAGACTTTTGGGAAAACTACTTTTATCAAGATTCCCACACATGACAGCAGTTAAATATATAATTTTGGTGAGATGGAAGCTGAAGGAATTGCCTCAGCCCCCCACTGGGGCTGAGAATGCTGTACTGTTTCTTGAGCCTTCTACAGCTAATCCAGCTGTATAGCTGGTATTCCCATGAGCTTTGTGAGTTTTCTGTGGGACTCTTCAGAAACCACTAATACTTATAATAATATTTACTGAATACATGTGTGAGGTATGGTCCCAAACAAAGACTCATTAAACATCTAATTTATACAATAACCATATGAGTGATTATCTCTATTTTATGGTTGAAAAAATTGAGACTTAGAGAAAGTATGTAATCCATCCAGAGTCAAAAAGCTTGGAGTCAGGTAGAGTCAGGGTTAGAACACATGCAGTTAAAGTTCACAGTTTGTGTTTCTATACTGCCTCTTATGAAAAATCAGCTATTGAACTCAATCAGTACAATGGGGCCAAGAGAAGAGCTGAAGGTCTCCAAAACAAGAACAGAACTAAACTAGATCAACAATCATTGTTAGAGAATTTGAATTTATCTGCTAAAAATTCATTTTAAAAGTAAACAACGTAGGGCTTCCCTGGTGGCGCAGTGGTTGAGAGTACGCCTGCCGATGCAGGGGACACGGGTTCGTGCCCCGGTCCGGGAAGGTCTCACATGCCACGGAATGGCTAGGCCTGTGAGCCATGGCTGCTGAGCCTGCGCATCCGGAGCCTGTGCCCCACAACGGGAGAGGCCACAACAGTGAGAGGCCCCCATACTGCAAAAAAAAAAAAAAAAAAAAAAAAAAAAAGTAAACAAAGTATGCCTTTCCCTAGTTAGTATCATGCAACTTTTTCAAGGACCTTGACACAGCAAACTCACCCACATATGCCTACATATGTACATTTTTATTTATTCATTGTAACAATTCAGTTAAATATTTTTATCTCCATGTTAGAGAGAATATAAGTGAGTGCCCAGGTTCATACAGTTAGGGAGGAGTAAAGCAGGGACTCACACCCAGGTCTAGAAAATTCAAGGTTCATTATTTTTGTTTGGTTTGTTTGTACTTTTCCCTCCCAACTTTGATATCTATGTCATTGATTCTTCTCTCTCTAAAGCTGTCAAAATTAAATAGTGGTCTCATGTACTATACTACCAGGCACAGGGTAGGAAGGAGTGCAACAAAAGGGGGAGGATACAACTGCCTAACTTGCTTTAGTGTATATTTATGCTTATTGCATGACTGATATTCATTCTTTTATTACATGATGCTATGACATTTCATTCATCAGTTCATTTGTTTAAGGGTTTTGACCTTTTCTTGCATGCAGTGAACTTCCTGGGATCCAAATATGTTGAGATTTATACAGCTCAATAATCTCTTAACTCATCTGATTGAAATATGACGCTATCCCTCCCAGTTTTGCACAGATGAACTGTAAATCAGTAACTGATTTTTACTTTACTCACTCCTCCCCACACTATCTTGACATTCACCATAGTACCAGAACAACAATTTTCTGTGTATTTACTGATGTGTTTCTCCTTTAAAAGTAGTAAGATAGTTTGAAAATAATTTGACTACTATAAATAGCAGTAATAGATGATCTGAAATTGATCTGTGAGTTTAGAATTCTCATTCCTTTAGTCAACTGTATGTATATTTGTATGTTTGTATTTATATAGACACTGATGCTTCTAAGGCATCAGAATGTGTTGTTCAGTACATCTCTGAAGTTGCAAACATGTATTGTCTTTGTTAAGAAAATACCACTATGCCCTGAAAGTAAGTATTAAAATGCCTGATTTATAACACAATGATGAGTTATCTTCATTGAATGAAAGATACAACTGGAGACAATTAACCTAGTAATATCCCTTTAATGACGATGACTTCCAATAATTATCAGTATAGCATTTCTTTCAGAATCATCTACTTCAGGTTTTCTGTCAAAGTAGTCTTTCAGAAGTAAATGAACATTATTTGATCTTTCCTTTTCTTAGGAAGTTTGTGGAAACAAAGTTGAATATCCCTGTTGAGACAGAAAAATATCTCCTGATTTTACCTCATGTATGGTGGCATGGGCACTGTGGTTTGTAGATTCAGCCCATTAACAAATACTTTGATAGGAAGGACTTTTCCACCTACTAAAAGAAACATTTTTGAATGCTGTTCTGCTACTTTTTAGTAGATGTGTAAAGTGTTTGATAGCTCTGTTCCACGATTGTTTCCTTTAGGCACTTCAAAAAATTGCAACAAGATAGTTTATATTATTAGTTTTGCTGAAAAGAGTAGATAAGGAAGAGACAGAACAAAGACATATATGTTCAGTTTTAACTGGTTTTCAGTAAGATCTGGACGTTTGAGAAGTACTTCTAAGTAGTTCGTTTCAGTTGTAAAACCAAAGAGCTTGATTTCCAAGAAAATCTTTTTTTCCATAAACAATTATTTCACATCTTGAGAGATGAAGAAATAACATTTTCTAGATATGATTCATATTCACGGACCTTCATGATTTTCCCAGGCTGAAACTGTCATGGAATAAGCCTCGGTGCTGGCAGGAAGCAGGACAATCGCCTCTCCTTCTCGGCTGACATTTCCGTGGGCCATGTGTGCCTCTGGCTGCTGCAGCCCCTCCTACTCTTTAGTCTGTGGGATATTTCCTCTTCTCTTTCACAGTTGCCAGGCACCAACTAGCTCATACAGGAGACACTAGGTTTGGCTTTGTGCTGTCAGACCAATCTCATCTTCATTTCCTTTTCTTATTTTTATTTTCTTCAAGTTTCATTCTTTGTTCTTTCTTTTTTTCTGTTTCTTCTTTTTCCCACTCATCACTTCCTGAACTAGCTAAGGATGTCTGCTTCACAAGTCTCCATTCAGACCCATCTCCAATTAGTGGTGAATTTCCATGTCAAGCTGGCACTTTTTCTTCTTCCTTCTCATTTTTCCAGCCTTCCTCTGTCCAAATCTTGCATTCCAGAATTTGACTTTCCTGGAAGTTTCAAAATTAGGCTTTCAGCTTTATGAAGTCCCTCTCTATAGAAAATTTCATGTAAATATTTTGCGCTAAATTTCCTGGAACAGTTTATTTCATCCTCACTTGAGATGTGTGTCCATTTTCAAAGAATGAACCTGATTGGATTTGCTGCCATTTAGATGATTCCCAGAAGGAATCCAAATGAGAAGCACATGGAAGGATCAACTCACAAAAGTACTTTCTCTGTTCTGGTGCGTCATGCTTATTTGTTTCCTTCTGTTTTGAAGTCAATTAAATTTGGTTGTCTCCAGACTACTGCTAAATTTGGTTAAGAAAACTCCAAACTGTAAATGTTAAGTCTGAAACACCCTAAAAGTCTCTGCAGTAGAAAATAGGTCTTATTCTAAATGTAAAAGGTACATGGGGACAGTGTTATATGAATGTTATGAAAGAGATTCACAAATTCCTCATGTCAAATCCTCAGTACAGTATAGTATAATGTTCTATTGCCAAGTATGTAATAGAAAGGTCAAAAGTATGTGAAATGACAATGTCAAGGGTGAAACATGTTACAGTGCTAATAGTTTTGAGATGGTACAATTTGTTCACCTATAAAAATTCACCTCACTAATAATCATCAATATAAAAGACAAAAACCAAAAACACAGATTCAATAGTAAATATATCCAAGTTATCAGTTACCCCAACACCATTTTACAGCTGACTATTCTTTTATACCAAGGCTAGGCTCTTCAGAAACAACTCAAGGGGAAAGAGTGGGAAGTGGAGAAAACTGGCAAATAAAAGATAATAAGTAAAATTTAGGATATATATATATATATATATATATATATATATATATATATATATATATACATACACACACACAAACATATATACACATATAAACATATATATATCACATATACACATGTATGTGTGTTTATGTGTACTAGGAAGAAGAAAAACATTAACATTTATGTTTTTGAGTTGCTAAAGGTTAGCACCTTGATCTGACTGCACTGCCCCACATCATGATAACCTAGTCAGTTAATTTCTCTTGTCTGCAGTGACATCTGTTGGTGAGGGCAGAGCTGATTAACCGCAGGTTTGGCTCTACTGGCAAAATCAACCCACAAGCTGTTTCAGACTCTAGCAGATGTTTCCCTTCATTTTACTCCTTCTGATTTTTGTGTGAGTGAAAACCTTTCCAGATGAATTAATCCAGTGTTTGTTGATACGAACAAAATGGTTAAACCTGGAACTTCATAAAAATCTCAGTAATATGCAAATCTGGTAACTGTTGTTTTAGCATCCTCTCCCTACCCTCAAAATACACGGCGTAGGACTGAGATCAAAGCTGTATTCTGATGCTGGATGTATCTTTAGAATATGAACTGTCAAAACATAACATTAGCTAGAATTTAATATGTTCTCTTATGATCCCATGTCTTGTACTAAGATTTGTTGGGACAATTATGTTTGACATGAGAAATGAAAACATCCAGTACGTTTTTTTGTAACTGAAAATACTAACCAAGAGCAAACTACTTACAATCTGGATCCCAGGCAAAGGGATGAAGAGTAAGGGAGCTGGGTATAGGACCTGCTCCTTACCCGGTTACATATTATTAGACATACTGGAAGACTTTTTTAAAAATGACCAACACCTGAGCCACACTCCAGACAATCAAATCAGAATCTCTGTGTGTGTGCTATGAGCAACAAGCCTTCTAAAAATCCTCTCATGAAATTGTAATGTGCAGCCATTATTAAGGACCACCAGGACAGAAGTTTCAAGGTGGGCTTTAGGAAATGCCAAGCCAGTGTTGGACTTTCAGCTCTATCCATAAGTAGCCCTGAGATCCTGCCATCTCTCTGAGTCTCAGTTTACTCAACTTGAAAAAGGAGACAGGATATATTCAGTTGTCTAAAGATGAAAACAGATCAAATAAGTAAAAGGCTGTGTCACACACTAAATATTTAGTACATTCAAATTTCCTCAAGTTGTCACTTCTTTGGTCAAATTTATAATAGATACATAATTCCCTGAATTCAAAAGATAAAATAATCATACATATTTTTCTTCTTTCACTGGGCTGTTTTCTCCTTAAAACTTCTACAATGACTATTTATTACTTTCTAAATTAGAAAAAAATACTTAATTAAAAAGTTCCAATGAAAATGTTGGCTTGGCACATCAGGCTGCATGGCTAAAAGAACTCCATGTTCTACTGTGATGCTCTGAGGTTATCTTCTTGTTTTCCTACAAAACCATTCCAGTGTGGCACTTCTGTCATCACATCAGTACACATGCTTTTAATCAAGTTTGTTTATGTATTACGTATACACGGAGATAGTGTCTTTTCCTCAAAAGGATATGCCATATACTAAGAACGGATAATTAAAACTCAGCATAGCACCCTTTCATTTTTCCCTTGTAAGTACTCAACTCATTTTATTCATATATTTCTGTTATAAAGTGTTTTCCAAAAATATTAACAGAGTCAAAAAAGTATGTATGTGCGTGTGCGTGCACAGGCGCTCACGTGCGGGCACGTGCTGCTTCATTAGTCTGACTGATGGAGAAGTTTTAATATGGGAGCATATATAAAACCTATTCCTTCAATAAGGTCCATTCACGAGAAGACTATGATTATTTTTACTGCTCATTTTGTTTTTGTTATATGAAGTTTTGTAAATTTACGATGGAGAGAAAATGTTGAGAACAAGACTTAGCATTTATAACTGAGCACAGGATTAACTTCACGGCTTTATAACAAAGTATTCATTGACTGGCAAAACATAACTAAATTGCTTTCAGTGTGAAAGTGAGAACATGGGCCGTGAGAAGAACAGGTCACAATGCTTAAAAAGGACACTCTTCACTTTTTTTTTTTTTTTTTTTTTTTTTTTACTAATAATGACTTTTGGTAAATGCTCATTATTAGAAATTCCAGCAAAAATAATGAACACAAGAAATTACTAACAGATAAGTATGTAAAAGAGGTATTTTACAATACAAGTTATTATTAAGTAAAATATTAATTTCTTTCTACTTGAATTCAATAAAGGAAACAATGAAAAAACTAAAGGGATTTAAATAAACTTCAATTATTCCTATAAAATAGACAGTAGTATATAAAAATTAAGTTTTTGAAAGAAAAATACAAAATTGCTGAGGGTAGAATCATGTCCTACTTTCAATTTTATGTTTTAATTTTAAATATTATCAGTTGAATACCTGATAGGAAACTTAATAAAGGACTGAGTTCTCCCATTTTTTCCCACTTCCTCCTGGTGCTCCTGTGTTGTTTAATTACAGGAAACACCATTCGCATTTTATTTTACAGCAATGACCCTCCTCAGAGTTGTGTAATACAGCAACTATGATTCTTCCCACATTCCAATCTGTGTTGGTTGTATGGTAAATATTTTCTTTCTCAAGGATAATAACACTTTCTGTTTTGTAACCATAGCTCTCCCAGTTACTTGGTCTTAGCTCTTCATATAAATGGTTTCAATAATACTGTTTTTATTCATTTCACTGTTGGCTAGATTTCATGATCGAGAGATGTCTTCAGGAAATATTTGCACATTTACAGCCTCTGAGGTTTTTTCTGATGTATATTTATCTATGCTATTGTATACTAACTTCTAGTTTATAATTCAGAGAATACATGTTAAAAAGATAAATACACTGCTGTATTTAAAATAGATAATCAACAAGGACCTACTGTATAGCACAGGGAGCTTTGCTCAATATTCTGTAATAACCTAAATGGGAAAAGAATTTGAAAAAGAATAGATACATGCATATGTATAACTAAATCACTTTGCTGTACACCTGAAACTAACACAACACTGTTAATCAACTAGACTCCAATATAAACTAAAACGGAAACAAACAAACAAAAACTTTTAAAAAAGGACAAAAAAAGAAATCAAAGTAACATTTTCTTTCTACACATGCAGTACCTGTCTTTTGTGTCTCCTAGGAGAGAGCACCCCTGAAGTTGGAGACCAGTCTCTACATCCTACATACCTGTAACAAGGCCTTTTTTCAGAAAGTCAGCTCATTTGAGGGCAGCAGCCACTGTGCTCAAAGAAATCTCCATGCAGTTAGTTCTGTGTTTGCCATTTGCTGTCATTCTTTCTACACACACATATTTTCTATTTCCAAATTCATATGCTATCTGTTTCATCAATTCTTTTCATGAAGCCATTGGTCATAACCGGTCACAACAAACTTTTTATGACAGCTAATTTCATTCTATGCATATAATCTTTCACAGGCATAAGCAGCAACTCAATCAATACTCGAAGAAATAAATGCAGAACTCGGCACATAACCTTGGCACGAGTCTGTGTATGTTACATCTGGCCCTCTAGCCTGAGGGAGGCTGTTGAAATACTAATCCTTGACAGTCTAGACTGCCCTGTAGCCTTTGATCCATGAGTATTACTAGGAATACGAGTAATACCTAGTGTTACCACACTAGGTATTACCACACTAGGAATACCACACTGTGGTTCTCAAAATTTGGTGAGCATCAGAATTATCTGGAAAATGTATTAAAAACTAGAATCCTGGGCCCCACGCCCAGAGTTTATGACTCAATAGGTCTGGGTGGTGCCCAAGATTTTGCTTTTGTAACAAGTTTACAGGTGACTCTGATTCTGCTGGTCAAGGAAACACACTTTTAAAATTATTGTGCTACAATTTTCTGAACATTCTGGTTTCTAGTTCCCTGTTTCCATATCTACGGGAATGATAGCAGCTTCTTTCCACAGTAAGTTATTTGGGTCTGATGGGCTCTCATTAGCAAAGCAACTAAGAAGAAGACAGCAATCAGCTGAGCTTTATGTTTTATGCGAATGTTTGCTGTTCTTAATGCAGTTGAGTGACAACCTGGCTGAGCATGATACTTTAGGCTTACCTTTCCCCCAGCACTTCACACACGTTGCTTTACTGTGTTAAGGGATTGAATACTGTAGATGCCAGTCTGGAGGTAACTTACTTGTCTCTCTTCACGTCTAAAAATTTCACTTTTTAAATCTTTTAAGTTCAATAACTTAACCAGGCTATGTCTCAGCATCCATTGTGACATCATTCTTTCTGCAATTAAGTGCATTCCTTTGAAACGTATATTTAGTCCCTCCTTCAATATAGGAAAATCATCTGCTCTTTCATTACAATGAATTGTCTTTTTCACAGAGGGTCACAATTATCCTTATTTAGGATCATCTTTGACTTTTTCAATATCTATCAGCTTCCCTCTATCACTAAAAGTCTCTGATACATTTTCTCCGCTTATAATTTGATTTATTGCAGACTTTCACTATGTTAGTAACTTGATTTTCAATAGTATTTACTTTTCTGCTACCTAATTTCCTCTGTTCCCCCCTTAGTCCTACAGTGACTCTATTTTGGATATCAGTTTCTTTTCTTAACTAAGTAGATCAGACTATTGTTTTACCACCTCATTTTCCACTTCTTTATTTATTTAATTCATGTTCTTATTAAGATATTCTGAAGAGTAAAGTACAAAGGAATACTATATAGAAAGTTTCTTTTGTTCCTAGAGTTAAATTTTCTTTCAGTCTGTTTTCTCCTTTTTTCTCTTTTACATTTTATTCTTTTCTACTGTTATTATTTGGTTTTTTGTTTGTTTGGCACAATTGCCACATTATACTTTTTAATCTCTTTGAGATTATATGGACAGATATGTCCAGACCTTCTTAATGTCTAATGTGTAATACAGTTCAACACTCGTTAGACCTTTTCCTGCATTTTAAAACTTCTCTTTCCTTCACCACAGCCTTGATTTATTCTATCAACTTTTCTGAAGCCATAAGATAATATAGGGTTGCTGAAGAGGAGAGCTTCACAGCTGCTACAGACAGCTATTGCCGGAGTCCTGAAACACACTTTCTAATCTCAGTCTCTATTACCAGGGACAACTTGATCCAGGCAGGGGAGTGTCTTCTTTCTCTAATCTTTAGCTCTTCACACAATTTAATCCAAGATCCTTGCAAGTCAGCTAGCTCCTGATGGCACCTCTTATGAAATACCATGGTAAGTGGATATCCAAGGGTTGCCTTTACACTCAGTACCTATGTAATTCCCTCCTAACTGGTAGATATTTCTGAAAATTCTCAGTGTTTTGCTTGACTCTTTCTCAGTGCCTTTCCTGACTGTGGTGGTGTCTTGGGAATCGCACTGTGAAACACTGAAGTGTTTGTTTTCTTTTTTTAGTTATAATTTACAATTTATGTGACATGAAATTGTAACATTTTCCTTGCTTATTTGCTCATTTTTATTCATTATTGTAAGCAACTGCTTCTATGTTCTGACTTCACAATGTATATTTAGCTCCCAGAGTTCTCGCTTCTTGCGTCTTTTCCCTCTCTAGATTACAAGTCTCATAAAAAGCAGAAACTATGTTGTTTGTTTTTTGACTCACTAAAAATACTGGATATGATGTCTTGTACTGAGTACAAATTTAATTAATTGAATTTATTGAAACATGAGGTTTTAAAAAATATTTTGCACACATTTATTAAAATCACACAGCTACCTTATTTGACCCACCTCCTAGAGAAATGGAAATTAAAAACAAAAATAAAAAAATGGGACCTAATGAAACTTAAAAGCTTTTGCACAGCAAAGGAAGCCATAAACAAGACAAAAAGACAACCCTCAGAATGGGAGAAAATGTTTGCAAATGAAGCAGCTGACAAAGGATTAATCTTCAAAATTTACAAGCAGCTCATGCAGCTCAATATCAAAAAAAACAAACAACCCAATCCAAAAATGGGCAGAAGACCTAAATAGACATTTCTCCAAAGAAGATATACAGATTGCCAACAAACACATGAAAGAATGCACAACATCACTCATCATTAGAGAACTGCAAATCAAAACTACAATGAGGTTATCACCTCACACCAGTCAGAATGGCCATCATCAAAACATCTACAAACAATAAATGCTGGAGAGGGTGTGGAGAAAAGGGAACCCTCTTGCACTGTTGGTGGGAATGTAAATTGATACAGTCACTATGGAGAACAGTATGGAGGTTCCTTAAAAAACTACAAATAGAACTACCATATAACCCAGTGATTCCACTACTGAGCATATACCCTGAGAAAACCATAATTCAAAAAGAGTCATGTACCACAATGTTCATTGCAGCTCTATTTACAATAGCCAGGACCTGAAAGCAACCTAAGTGTCCATCGACAGATGAATGGGTAAAGAAGATTTGGCACATATATGTGATGGAATATTACTCAGCCATAAAAAGAAATGAAATTGAGTTATTTGTAGTGAGGTGGGTGGACCTAGAGTCTGTCACACAGAGTGAAGTACGTCAGAAAGAGAAAGACAAATACCATATGCCAACACATGTATATGGAATCTAAAAAAAAAAAAAAAGGTTCTGAAGAACCTAGGGGCAGGACAGGATTAAAGATGCAGATGTAGAGAATGGACTTGAGCACACAGGGAGAGGGAAGGGTAAGCTGGGATGAAGTGAGAGAGTGGCATGGGCTTATATATACTACCAAATGTAAAATAGATAGCTAGTGGGAGGCAGCTGCATAGCACAGGGAGATTAGCTTGGTGCTTTCTGACCACCTAGAGGGGTGGGATAGGGACAGTGGTAGGGAGACGCAAGAGGGAGGAGATATGGGGGTATATGTATATGTATAGTTGATTCACTTTGTTATAAAGCAAAAGCTAACACACCATTGTAAAGCAATTATGCTCCAATTAAGATGTTAAAAAAATGCAAAAATAAAGAAAAAAAATCACACAGCTACTTTAGTAATGAGATACGAAAACCTAGGAATTTATTGTATAAGCAAATGGCAATAAGTGCGTACATATCAATAATTACTTTATAAGTAAATGGACTAAAAGTTCCAATCAAAAGACACAGGGTGGCTGAATGAATGCAAAAAGAAGACCCATACATATGCTGCCTACAAGACTCACTTCAGATCTAAAGACACACACAGACTGAAAATGAGGGAATGTAAAAAGATATTTTGTGCAAACAGAAATGAAAACAAAGCTGGGGTAGTAAGACTTACATCAGGGAAAATACACTTTAAAACAAAGACTGTACCTAGAGACAAAGAAGGACACTACATTATGATCAAGAGATCAAACCAAGGAGAAGAAATAACAATTATAAATATATATGCAACCACTATAAGGGTAACTAAATACAGAAATCAAATATTAACAGACAAAAAGGGAGAAATTGACAGTAACACAATAATAGTAGGGGATTTCAACACTGCACTTACATCAAGGGACAGATTATCCAGACAGAAAATCAATATGGAGACACTGGCCTTAAATGACAAATTAGACCAAATGCATATATGTATGCATATATGTATAACACTCCATCCCAAAGCAGTAGAATACACATTCCTTTCAAATACACATAGAATATTCTCCAGAACAGATCACATGCTAGACCACAAAACAAGCCTCCATAAATTTAAGAAAACTGAAATCATATCAAGCATCTTTTCTGACCACAACACTATGAGAGTAGAAATCAACTAGAAGAAAAAAACATGTGGAGGCTAAACAATATGCAACTAAACAACTAATGGATCACTAAAGAAATCAAAAAGTACCTAGAGACAAATGAAAAGAGAAACACAATGATCCAAAATCTATGAGACATAGCAAAAGCAATTCTAAGAGGGAAGTTTCTGGCCATACAAGCTTGCCTCAGGAAACAAGAAAAATCTCACATAAAAACCTAAGCTCACACCTAAAAGAACTAGAAAAAGAAGAACAAACAAAACCATAAATTAGAAGAAGGAAAGAAATAAAGATCAGAGAAGAAATACATGAAATGGAGACTTAAAAAATAGAAAATATCAATAAAATTGAGAGCTGGTTCTTTGACAAAACAAAATTGATAAAGCTTTAATCAGACTCATCAAGAAAAAAAGAGAGGGTCCAAATCAATAAAATCAGAAATTATAAAAGAAAAGTTACAACTGATACCACAGAAATACAAAGGATTATAAAAGACTACTATGAACAATTATATGCCAATAAATGACAACCTAGAAGAAATGGACAAATTCATAGAAACATACATTCTCCCAAGACTGAACCAGGAAGAATAGAAAATATGAATAGAACAATTACCAGTAATGATATTGAATATGTAACGAAAAATTTCTCAGCAAACAAAGGTCTAGGACCAAATGGTTTCACAGGTGGATTCTAACAAATATTTAGAGAAGAGTTAACACCTACCTTTCTCAAATTATTTCGAAAAATTGCAGAGGAAGTGATGCTTCTGAACTCATTCTATGAGGACAGCATCACCTTGATACCAAAGCCAGACAAAGGTATGAAAAAAAGAGAAAATTAGAGGATAATATAACTATTGAACATAGATGCAAAAATCTTCAGGAAATTATTAGCAAACTGAATTCAACAATACACCATGATCAAGTGGGATTTATTCCAGGGATGCAAGGACAGTCCAATATCCACAAATCAATGTTTACACCACATTAACATACTGAAGAATAGAAATCATACAATTATCTCAGTAGATGCAGAAAAAGCTTTTGAAAAAAAATTCAACATCCATTCATGATAAAAACTCTCCACAAAATCGGTATAGAGAAAACATACCTTTCCCATACAGTGGGAAAAGAATGTCTTGCCAATAAGTGGTCCTGGGAAAACTGGAGAGCTACATGCAAAAGAATAAAATGAGAACATTTTCTCACATCATATGAAAAATAAATTCAAAATTGATTAAGGCCTAAATGTAAGACTATAAACCATAAAACTCCCAGAAGAAAATATAGGCAGAACATTCTTTCACATAAATTGAAACAATATTTTCTTGGATAGGTCTCCTAAGGCAAAGGAAACAAAAGCCAACAATAAAAAAAATGGGACCTAATTAAACTTAAAAGCTTTTGCACAGCCAAAGGAACACTGACAAAATGAAAAGACAACATAATGAATAGGAGAAATACTTGCAAACAGTAAGACTGGTAAGGGGTTAATATCCAAAACATATAAATAGTTCATACAGCTCAACATCAAACAACAACAACAACAACAACAAACAATTAAAAAATGGGCAGAAGACCTCATTTCTCCAATGAGGACATACAGATGGCCAACAGGCATATGAAAAGATGGCCAACAGGCATATGAAAAGATGTTCAACATGGCTAATTATTAGAGTAATGCAAGTCAAAACTACAGTGAGGTACCGCCTCACGCTGGTAAAATGGCCATCATCAAAAAGTCTACAAATAGGGGCTTCCCTGGTGGCACAGTGGTTGAGAGTCCGCCTGCTGATGCAGGGGACATGGGTTCATGCCCCGGTCCGGGAGGATCCCACATGCCGCGGAGCAGCTGGGCCCGTGAGCCATGGCCGCTGAGCCTGCACGTCCAGAGCCTGTGCTCCACAATGGGAGAGGCCACAACAGTGAGAGGCCCGCGTATGGCCAAAAAAAAAAAAAAAAAAAAGAAGTCTACAAATAATAAATGCTGGAGCAGGTGTGGGGAAAAGGGAACCTTCCTACACTGCTGGTGGCAATGTAAATTGGTGCAGCCACTATGGAAAACAGTATGGAAGTTTCTTAAAAAAAACAAAAATAGAGTTACCATATGATCCAGCAATCCCACTTTGGCACATATATCTGGAAAAGATGAAAACTCTAATTTGAAAAGATACATGCACCCCAATGTTCAAAGCAACACTATTTACAGTAGCCAAGACATGGAAGTAACCTAAATGTCCATTGACAGATGAATGGATAAAGAAGATGTTACACACACACACACACACACACACACACACACAATGGAATATTACTCAGCCATAAAAAAGAATGAAATAATGCTATGTTTAGCAACATGGATGGACCCAGGGATTATCACCCTAAGTGAAGTTAAGTCAGACAGAGAAAGACAAATATGATATATCACTTATATGCAGAATCTAAAAATAATTATATAAATGGACTTATTTACAAAACAGAAATAGACTCACAGACACAGAAAAAAACAAAAAAAACTTATGGTTACCAAAGGGGAAAGAGGGGAGGGATAAATTGGAAATTTGGGATTAACAGATACACACTACTTTATATAAAATAGATAGACAACAAGGACCTACTGTATACCACAGGGAACTACATTTAATATCTTGTAATAACTTATAATGGAAAAGAATCTGAAAAGTATATATATATATATGTATATATATATATATGTCAAAATATACTGCCATTAAGATATTAATGAAATTGCTTTTGTGAGACCTGACTGTTGTTTAACTTATTCATAAGTGTTTTCCTGCAAGACCTTTAGGGAGATGTTTACAAGCACGGATGTTGGAGGAAATTATATGAGTTGTGACCTTAGCTGGGTCTCTTACAAGTCATTATATTGGCCAAGTTAATCACTCTGTGCCTCAGTTTCCTTATCTGTAAAATGGAGATAACAAGAGTACTACCTAAGAGACTGCTGTGGGAATAGAATGAGTTAATATATGAAATACACATAGACAGTGCCTAGCATAGAGTTCATGCATTAGACATATTTGCTTTTGTCCACAGTAATCGAATCACTGATTTACCAAGAGAAAGTAAAATAAAATACTTGAAAAAACAGCTTTCTATTAAGTACAGACTCTGAAAGATTTTAGTGGGCTTTACTATTGCCAAAATATATTCTCCCTTCCTATGTATCTCACTGTTTAACTTGAATAAAATACCATATTCTCTAACGAAACACTCATAAAAGAATTTACATACGTATGGGAACTATAACTGGCAGCAATTACCACCTGATACTGCACTTTGCTGAATACACTAAGAAGAACAATTTGAAATGAAAATGCTCCTTCAAATATTGAAAATTATCCATTATAGGAAAGAATGGGTGAACAGAGATGGACTAGGTGGTCTCAATTGAGACTAAGTATAAATCTGTTACTGTATCAGAGCCAAAGATTATTTACTAATGTTGTCTTGATAAAAAAAATACGGTACTTGTGGGTATAGAGCCAGTGATTTTAACATTATTACATTTCTGAAATTTATTAAATATGAAGTAAAACTAGTGAACTCTACCCCACATTTTCCAGAGTAATAAGCATATGAAATTAAGTCATTTATAATTGAATGATAATACAGATCTATTATTATTATTTTTTTATTTTTTGCGGTACACGGGCCTCTCACTGTTGTGGCCTCTCCCGTTGCGGAGCACAGGCTCCGGACGCGCAGGCTCAGCGGCCATGGCTCACGGGCCCAGCCGCTCCGCGGCATGTGGGATCTTCCTGGACCGGGGCATGAACTTGTGTCCCCTGCATCTGCAGGCAGACTCTCAACCACTGTGCCACCAGGGAAGCCCAGATCTATTATTTATATAGACTTAATGGAGCATTATATTGG
Organism: Aethalodelphis obliquidens; assembly: GCF_003676395.1. Classification (NCBI taxonomy): domain Eukaryota; kingdom Metazoa; phylum Chordata; class Mammalia; order Artiodactyla; family Delphinidae; genus Aethalodelphis; species Aethalodelphis obliquidens. Next base: position 21,016,980 of record NW_020837948.1, read on the forward strand.
CTTTCATTCTCTGAGATACAAAACTTGTAAGGACTGTCTCAGTGATGAAATATTTAACCAAAAGATCTTTGGGGGAAATGAGGACATTTCAGTACCATAATGAAAAAATTCTATAAGCTATGCAAAACTCACATGAGGGTGGGACTGCTTTCTGTTTATCAATTAAATAAGTATATTTTCAGAGGTTATTATTATTATTGCTTGTTATTATTATTATCACAATTATTATTATCACAATTATTGTGATTATTATTATAACAATTATTATTGTTATTATTATTGCTATTTAGGCCTTTGAAATCAAGGTTAGTGACAAAAGTGAATTTATTCTTTATTTCCCTTGATTAAATCTAAAAATTTCGTATTAAAATTCAATACATACAGATATGTGGCTACCTGATGGTCTAACTTGATAATTAAAACCTGTTAATACAGTAGAAAAGATACCTTTCTCATAGAGTAGCTTCCTTACATAATCTTTCTTAGAACCCGAGTGACCAACATTTATTATTAAGTCTATACTAAAAGCTTGATATTCCGCTGCTTTTATTCATCTTCGTGCTTAGGGATTCGCACAGGGCTTGGCACAGAAAGCACTTGTTCACATACTCTAGAAGTATTTGCAGGTGATATTCCAAATATCATGCTTAGTGCTCTGACAAATGTTCTCACTTAGGTGGAACACCACTGCACTACATTTGAAGGTAGGCCAGGATTGATAGTTACCAGCCCTGGCTTCCCTGAAGGCTGTCAGGGTGAGTTGTATGCATGCTGTATCCCTAGCTAATGAAATAAGTAAGTGGCTCATTAGACTTACTTAGTATCTGTAACTTGCCCTTTGAAACTAATGTTTAGAGGTGGTACATACTGAGTGTATCCACCAAAAGGGCTGTGTGTCATTTACTTCTGAGGCCATAAGTGTTAAATTTAAAAACTGCTTGAGTCGCAAGTCATTTCTAATAAAATCTGAGTTGATTGTTTTTATTGGAACTATAAAGTTGTCTGTAAGATTGGAGATATTTGAAGGAACATCTCAAATAGTAGCCACAATTTGGGCACATGTAAGTTTTTCCAATAATTTTTTATGAAAGATTTCATATATACAGAAATATTGAAAGAATGGGGCAGTGAACACACATATATTGATCTCATAGATTCTACAATTAATACTTTGCTATATTTGCTTTATCACATATCTATCCATCTTTGCAACCTTCTATATTTATATCTACCTTTTTTTTTTTTTTTTTTTTTTGTGGTACGCAGGCCTCTCACCACTGTGGCCTCTCCCCCTGCAGAGCACAGGCTCCGGACGCGCAGGCTCAGCGGCCATGGCTCACGGGCCCAGCCGCTCCGCAGCATGTGGGATCTTCCCGGACTGGGGCACGAACCTGCATCCCCTGCATTGGCAGGCGAACTCTCAACCACTGTGCCACCAGGGAAGCCCACATCTACCTTTATTTTGATACATTTCAAAATAACTTGCAGAAATCAAGTTGTACACTTTGCTTCTAAATGCTTTAGCATACATAATATCAACTAGAGTTCAATAACTGTACGTGAATTTTTTGAGGGGGAGGTCAATTTACACACAATGAAATACACAAATCTGAAGTATACCATTCAATGAGTTCTGAGGTATGTCTATTTTCGATTCACACGACTATTCAATACACATTCAGGAAAATATATATTGAGCATATTTTGTCACAGTATAGGGACTATAAACAGATGATCATCAGTCTCTCATATAGAAAAATCTACAAAAAATGTAAAAATGTCTTGAAAATGGACAGCTGTGAATATAATTATTTGTTTTCTCCAATTTTATAAATAACTTTCCATTCAAAACGTAAGAAGCATTTTTTTGTGGCGACAAATGTATACAAAGTAGCTAATTATGTTATATCAGCCTTTTCCTTTATTCAGCTGCTACAATACAGAAGGCATGACTTCACACACCATATACCTGAAGCTCTAAGTTATACAAAATGTGCTAAGAAAACAAAATGCCACGTATATTGATTTGCGGTTATATATGTGTCAAATGCTATTCCTTGACATTTTACAGCTATAGTCAGAGACGTTGTATGTGTGTGTGCGTGTGCATCCATATTCTCAAGGAAATGAGAGTGGCAGCATGCTAAAATTTTATAAATACTCCAGTATGGTCAAATAATGATAGAGAGAGAAGACTCCCTAGAAAATCATCCACATAATATATCATTGTTTAATAACCACCATAACATTTTGAGCATCTATTCTCAAGTTGAAGCTAAAATTGCTGTAATTTTTTTCCTTGTAATTTATTTCCCTGGAAAAGTTTAGCTCAAAGGAGCATCTGCTCTATAGTCATTGCCCCTATTGGCTATTGTTTCCCATAATATTACAATTGGGTTCACAAAATGCAAGGTCACCAACAATCTGGCCAGTGGTCACAAGTGAATCATGGAGCTGAAATTTCTCTCCCCTTCTAGGCCAGCATATAGAATAAATCTAGTTAAAATGAACACATATCATAATATATCCCCTGGCTTTTATAAGGATATTATGTTCTTCTTAAGACATTTAAATAATGCTATTCACATAAATTTACTTTGAGATATACTATTTCCAATTCTACATAAATCTACAACACAGACACATGTAGTTTAATCTTCAATGTCTCCTTCAATGTTAAAAATAAAAGAAGCAATAATCTTAACATCATTTTATGAGATACTGACTATACACGTAGTAAAGGATAGTGCATATTAAATTAGAACACTAGAGTCCTAAGATTCTAGCATAAGTTTTACATGAAAGCTATGTGGTCTCAGCAAAATCACTTCATTCCTCAGAGCCTCGTTAATTTCACTTGTAAAAAAATGGTAATTGGTCAGATGAAGTTTCAGGCTCTTTGCAACTCTGAGGTTCTAGTATTCTGAGAATAATCTGTATAGGCAGAGTTTCTTTGATCCTTTTTCTCTTTGGTAATTATAATGCCATCTGGGGTAAGGCACTAAGTTTCAATTGCATGTTTTTTACCTAATCAGTAGATGTGGTTAAAATAGGTTTACAGTGGCTCATGTTCTAGACTTAGTGCTAGGAACATGTTTATGTTGGTCTGAGGTGGTTCAACCTGGAATTTTTAAGAGAAGTGATGCAAAATGGTGATTCCTTGGGCTTCCCTGGTGGCGCAGTGGTTGAGAGTCTGCCTGCCGATGCAGGGGACACGGGTTCGTGCCCCGGTCCGGGAAGATCCCACATGCCGCGGAGCGGCTGGGCCCGTGAGCCATGGCCGCTGAGCCTGCGCATCTGGAGCCTCTGCTCCGCGGCGGGAGAGGTGGGAGAGGCCACAACAGTGAGAGTCCCGCGTGCCGCAAAAAAAAAAAAAAAAAAAAAAAAAAAAAATGGTGATTCCATGAGGAACATTTAAATCAAGCAATTATAAGTTATTTATATTCATTTAAGAAACATTTTGCCAAGTAGCTTTTCTTTTCATATTGCCTCACTGGCTGACCAACTATTAATCAAGCTCTCCATCTCTCAGTGTGGTAAAAGTCAAATGGATTTTGTCATCAGCTGAGCCATCTGTCTCCTCATACTGTTCTGTTTTTCTTTCTTTTTGAAACTCTCCAACTGAAATTAGAAATGGAGGAGGAGGAGGAGGTAATCAGTGAATATAAGAATAACACAATTTCATATGCTTTGATTATTTTTTAATACTTAGGCAATATGAGGTATAAATAGCACTTTGGATATGTCTGTATGCATTCAGGGGTCTCATGAATATTTTCTGGGAAAAATTAGATATTCCCACACAGTATAGATGCAATAAAATGTGTTTGCTTTAAGCTGAGCATGGTGGTGCTAGGCTCTGGATACTAAAGAGATGTGAACTCTCTAAACCAAAGCAAAAAGAAGTCTCACATCTGTGTCTCTCATATTTATCTGTTCTGGGAAGACAGAGTGCCCAGGGCTCTCACAACAAGAGGGTTAAGTTTTCCTTTATAAAGTACTGAAAATAATTCCTACCATTCTCTTGGCCGTCTATCACAAGATAACTACTTATTTCTCATGGCTTTATTGGGAGTCTATCTGCCTGAACTTAGATGTTTGAAATGAGAGAAAAAGAGAGAGCAGAGCCAAGGAGAGGAAGCAGAAATGTACTCCAAAATAAAAGACCGCTGAACCTACCTCCCACGTAATACTGGAAGCCCTATTGCAGTGCTCTTGGCTGACATCCACGTAGTCCTTTCTTAGGTGTCTCCTGTGTGGACAGCTCTATTTTTCAGAGGGCAGCCTATGTCATAACTGGGTAAAAGTATTATTATCCTCTACAAGCTGGTCCTTTGCTCCCTGGAACAAGTCTACTTTGTTTTCTGCTTGCTGACTTTCAACAATTTGAAGATAGGAAATCATTCTCCCTGTTAGTCTCTTTTTACTTCAGGTAAACCCAAGCAGTTCCTTTGGTGGGCCCTTATGCTTTCCTGACTCCTCAACCTTCTGGTTACTCTTCTCTGGACATCCTGAGACTTCCCCAGTAATAATTATATTTAGGAACCTAAGTGAGTTCAAAACTCTCATTTTCATATTGGCTGCCTTACAAACTGATCACTCTTTTTAATGAGATAGCTTTTACCACATTAAACACTGAATTGAGGAAAAATAGAGGCTTTTCACTTTTATTTTGCATAGTTGAGTTGTTTGAATTTTATAATAAACATACATTTCTTTTGTGACAATGAAATAATTAAAGAAAACCGAACCAAACCAAACAACCACAAAAAACCCAGGGCCCTGGGTTCCTTCCTCTATAAAAGATAAAGAGCATTCTTGGCATGGAAATTCTCTTTCCATCTGATCTTACTGGATGGGCATTTAAGATGATGTGCAGATAGATTTATTTTGGCATCTTCGTCATTGATAGGAACAAATCTTGCTATACATGGGGAATTTAGGCTCAGAGGCTATCATTTTTTAAACTGTATTTTATATGTTTTCCAGAGACTATTAGGAGAAGTCATTCTTCTGCTTCTTCTTTTAAAACCAAACACATTTTCAGGTAGAGAGACCTCAAACTATTTAGCATCAGACACTTGCAAGAATATTCCATCTTGTTCTATCAAAAACAGCACAAACATGTCTTAAAGATTTAAGCACAATTCTGAACATCTGAAGCACCCTAAATCTTCAAAGCAAAACTGTGCCAGAAACAGATGCAAACTCCTTGAAGAAGGCCATTGGTAGATAGTTTGCATCTCAAAATAGAACTACGTTTTATTCAGCTTTGGGTTTTCTGGGCCCAGCCTAGTGCCTGACCCATGAGAGGTGCTGGGGCCTAAAAGCACCGTGAGGTAAAGTGGACTTTTATCAGTTTAGGGACACTGGCTGGTGGGTGCTGCTCCTGTTCTTTCCTGCCTTTTGAATAAAATGGCACAGTCCTCTGAGTATTATGGGGCATGGGTTGGAAAAGGACATCAGTAATTCTGTATATTTTTTTCTTATTATTTAATTACAAAATAGAGAAAAAGTAATATCTGCTTGCTTTACATCCTACACATAGCAGAAGCACAGCTGCCCTTGCTACTATGAACCCATTCTTCAGACAGAAAAGACCTCAGAAATGTTTCTGAAATTTCTCCCTAGTTTAATGCAACTTTGGAGAGGAGAAGGTTAGGAAGCGCTATGGTTTAGTTAGACCTCCAGTGGCTTAGATGCAATTGGATTGATCTGCACCTACCTGGAGTGGTACATGTGTCAAGTGAATAGAATCTAAACTTTTGCTTAAAGTATGCAGTGACATTCCTGACAGTTCCAATATCCAGGCAATCTTTCCAGAGAGTCCCTGGAGTGAGGGTTGCTGTAGGCATACCTAAAGGATTTGGAAGTTGAATACTATGTTCTCCCCAGAACTTCAATTCACATCTATTTTTAAACATTGCAGATCAAGAGAAATAATGCAGTAATTATATATATTTATATATATGGATATAATTGTTATATAATTAGAATCTATTCAAATGTTTCTTGGAGAATTTTATGTCCTAAAATTACAGTAAAACCATTGCTTTATCAGTATTTCAGGATCCAGGATGATGTCAATATGTTACATAATTGTTGGAAATAAAGAAAACAAATAAATTAGTTTACATATATAACTTATAGTCCACTTCAACTTTGTATGAACTAAAGATTCAGAGTTGTATATCATAGTAACAGAAAATTGTAGTGCACTGATAAACATGTATTGAGTATCTACTGTGTACAAACAGTAAAGATATTTAATGGCCTTTTATTACCTAAGAGAGAAATATCACCTGCTTTATGTGATGGCTAATACATTCTTGCAATATGTCACTTAATAGCTTTTTCATTGAACTCATAATAATGTTTATTTTGTTAAACCATACACTCCTTCTAGAAGGCTCTGCATTCATTATATACATTCTTTATGCTTAATATCCTTCAAAGTCCCTAAATTAGGTGTTAAATAAATGTGTTTGGAATGAATAAACCCACGAATGAATGGTCCCTTTTAAAGTAGCCCACATAATTCTAGAGAACTAGACTAAGTTTAAATGCCTGTCACCAACATGAATAAACCAGATCCCCCATGACTAACAATTATTTTAGGAAGATTCTCTAACGTGTGGCCTGGCACATAATACAACATCAATTACTTTGTATTTTTTTAGTCTCATATTTTTGTCCAGAGTCACAGTTCCTAAGCTGATATTCAGAATCAACTCCATTTAAAGCATGACAAAAATTCACGTTAAATCCTTCCTTCCATATTTTCTTGGATTTTTCTCAAAGACACAATTTCTGTGAGTTGGAAACTGAAACACACAATAATGTACACAATGGCATTATTCTTAACTAAGAAAATACTGCCATAGCCAAATTAATCTAACAACCACGTGAAGCAAGAAGGAATAGTAATAATAGGCATTTACTGAGGACCATCTCTTAATAGAACAAAATACGAAAATCCAAAAGAAAGAAATCACAATGATATTCCTGTTAGTCTTTGAAGCCTCTGGGCATGTATATTTGAGTATTACATATTCATAAGGAGAAGCTGAAAGCCTGGAAAGCTGAACAAAACTTTGCCCACACTTGCAGGCTAGTATGGTAAAATTAGAACTCAAAGCCTGTTGATGGGAGAACCCAGTGGGTTGGAATTAAGAAAACTACATTCTAGGAGTTAGGGCAAACTGAATATATATTGCACCTCATGGCTTCAAATTATCTAGCTCCTGAAATGGAACTAAGATTATCAAGGATTGCTACTGCTACTGCATGTTTGAGAGAAGCTTGTTTTCGTCTTATTTGTACAACAGTTTTATATAAAGTGTCAGTGACACAATAAAAATTACCTTAAGAGAACACGGTGCAATGAAAACCAAGAAAAGCACTCCACAACATATACATAAACTTAGAAAGTACAGATAATATGATTATTGGATATTAGTATAAAAATAACTATGGTCATTCTTTTTTTAGGTAATAAAAGACAAATTTCGGGAGGGGATTTTTGATTCTGAGTAATATGGAGTACACACACACCTCTCTATCTCCCACCGAATTTACCAAAAAAGAAACCTGGACAGATGCATAGGTGCTATTTGAGAACTATGAAAATTAAACACGAGCAGGCAGATAAAGGAAGAATACCAGAATTCTATGTCCCATAAAACCAGTGGTGAGTTTACAATTTTTTCCATTCTGATATTCCCTGGCTTGAAGTCTGCGCAATCTGAAAACTGGAAATGAGAACTGTAATTCAGACAGTGAGCAATTCCAAAGAAACCTACTAGTTTGACTCACAGAGCAAAAATAAAGAATTCTGAAAGCTGAAAGAGAATGATGGGAATCCTCATTTTTATTTGCTCTTCTTTTCCCCTAGTTTTCTTATAAAATTAGCGCTAGGAGATCTTTTGATGAACATGGAAGCAGCAGCAAAAGCAGCTGAGAAGAAAAAGTTTCATGAGCCAAAATTCTAAAGGGTTGAGAATTTTGACACAGAGCAAGAAACTATAAAGAAGGATCAAGTGTAAGTTATATAAATGAATATATATATATATATATATATATATGTCTCAAAAGAAAGAACACAAATGTTAAGTTTACAAAATTTTAAATACATCTATTTAAAAATGAGTGAGAGACCAAAAGGAAATACCCAAATGAAGGATGAAGATGCAAACAGGTGTAAAATAAATATGGAAGAGAAGGACAGGGAAAATGGTAAAGTTTGACAGCATATGATTGGAAACTCAGTGAGAGGAGAAAGACTGGAGAAGAAGCAATATTTAAAAAGATGATGCCTAGGAGTTTTAAAAAATGGTGAAAGTAGTCAAAAATCATATTAAGAGGGAAAATACAAGAGGGAAACTACAAAGAAAACCATATCCCAGTAAATTACAGTAAAACTGGTCAACACCAAACACGATCACACTTTTAAAATAAATATCTTTACAAAAATTTTCTCAAAAATCTTTAAAAAAATGTCAAGAGGAAAGCTTAAAAGCAATTAGAACAAAAGAAAAGATAGTCTTCAGAGGAAAACATTTTTACATATATATATACATATTATATATATTATATATTACACTGATATATATATAATATAATATACTGATAAGAGAGTTCTCATCATAAATAATGAAAGCCAGATTACAGTATCCAAGTTTGAGGGATTTGGGTGTACAGGGTATTTATTAAGGATAAACACCTGTGGAAGGAAAGGAAGGAAGAAGGAATGGGGAGAAGGAGAAATTAAACTGTGCTGTCATTCTGACAATGCTTCAGCCAAGCCCACTGGGAACGTGGGAGAGTACATGGTCCATCAGAATTGTCCTGCCGTAATATCTGGAACTTTCTAAGCCACCCCCACCTCCAAATTCAATCATTCGTGGGATGTGGGCTGCTATAAAAAGGGCATGCCCTTGGTGAAGCAGATCTCTGTAGCTGAGATAAACTCTGATGTTTCAGACAGCTAGAGGCTGTCTGCTGGCTGGCAGCTGAGGCAACAAATCCTCCCTTGAGGTTACACATGGCATCAAGGCCTCTTTCCTTAACAGTAAACCACTTTCTCTGCTCAAATCCAAGTTTATATATATATATATATATATATATAATGGAAACAACTCCAAGATTTTGATTGTTTGTCCTTTGTTCCTTAGAGAAATTTTGAAAGAGAACTAGTGGATGTAACCTGTGTTGGTTACTTATCCTGAGAGTTAAGGGCTATGCTACTAGCAAAGTTGAATTGGAAGCCTCTGAAACTGTCACCCAGGTTATTATAGTAAAAACATTATTGTAGTCAGAGGTGGAAGGAAAAAGTTAGTGCACTTACCCTGAGGATCAGAGAGATGTATTACTGGCAGCGCCCATCATATTTAACTCATCAGTCTGAGCTGTGTATATCCAAGTGGAGATGACAATACCAAAAACTCAATTAGTAGGTTCAGTTTTAGCTGCCATGCTAGATTTATCAGGGGCATGAAAGAAATATTAAGATAGCAGAAAGGGTTCTGTGGTGGAGGCAATGTGGATGGATATATAGAAAAATATTTGAAGATCTTTGTATCTCCTGTAAATGCCAGAGAGTATCTATCACAGAAGAGGCACTATTCAACCAAGTAGGCAGAATGACTCAGCCAGTTTGCATCAACCGACCTCAGTAAACAGCTACACTGATGCTGTCATGATGGGCACCTGAACAGAATGACCATAAGTAAGGAGGAAGGCCATGTATGAGCGCAACAGCATAGGTTCCCACTTGCCAAGACTGGTGTAGCTACTGCCACCATGGAATATGCAAACTGCCAGCAGTATAGACTGATACTGAAGCCCCAGTATGGCACCATTCCTTGAGGATACCAACTGGCCACTTGATGGCAAGTCGATTACATGGGGTTCTTTGCATTCTGGAAATATTTTCTAAGCAGCAAAACATATACATTCTTGATAAGGAATTGCCTTTCCTGCCTGTAGAGCCTCAGTTAGCTTCACTATCTGAGGAAGTATGGAGTACTCGATCCATCAGTATGTGGTATCACATAGTCACTTAAGAATGGGGTTTTACTTTAAATGTATGGGAGTGGGCCCACAATCCACTAGTAATATCACATACCATAGCACCCAAAAGCTGCCAGCCTGATATGGCATTAGATAATCCTACTCTTCACAGTCAAAGCACTAGCTTGGAGGAAATATTCTACGAGGATGGGCTACAATTTTACAGAATGAAGAATATGCATTAAATCAAAGCCCTTAAATGGTATTATGTCCCAACAGAAAGAATACTTATGTCTGAGAATCTAGAGGGAGGAGGCATGAGTGTTCTACTTACCATCATTCAGTGACCCACTAGGAAATTCTGTGCTTCCCTTTCCCAAAAGTGTGGCTTTTGCATGGCTAGAGATCCAGGTACCCAAATGGGCACACCGTTGCCAGAATCATAGCAAGAATCCCAGTGAACTATAAGTTATAGCAGCTATCATGGCACTTTGGTCTTTTTATGCTCAGAGACCAGCAAGCAAAAAAAAAAACCAAAAACATAAGTAAATAAGTAACCAGCCTGGCAGGGTTATTTGATTTTCATGAGGTGTACATGCTGGTAAAAACTGAAGACTTATAAAACGTGGAGAGATATGCCATGCTTACAAACTGGGTAGTTCAATATTCTTCAGATGTCATTTCTCTCCAAACTGCTTTATAGAATTAACGTAGTTCCACTTATAACCTCAGCATGTTTTTTCCCTTTACCAGTTGATAATCTGGTTCTAAAATCTATATAAATAATCAAAGGATTTAGAAGTGTGAAAATTTGGAAACAGAAGAACAGTATTGGAGGATTTGCACTACTTAAAGATTTATCATGGAACTACAGTAATTAAGATACCAGGCTATAAGGTATAAGGAAAGACATATATATATCAATGGAACAGAATAAAGAGTCTACAAATGAGCCAACATTTATAGAATCAATTGTTTTTTGGATAAGTGACCAAGATAAATACAGAAAGAATCATCTTTTCAACTGAAAATCAAATAAACTGAACATAGGCATACTTCATGATTTTAGCAGTTCCTGTCTTAGATATTATATATATATTACATTATATATGTATACATATATACATACATATATATAAAACAGAAATGCACACATATGTTTAATTAAAAATATATAAAATACTTGGAGAAAAACTTCAGCTGTCAGAAACTGAAAATGACAAAAATGTTTATTAGCAGTAGAATGGATAATTCTGATATACTTGTACACTGAAAAAATATGTTGATTTCTGGTTTCCAATCTGGCATTTAAGGAGCTTGGATGTTGCCACTTAATCCTAACAACAGGTAAAAACTAAAACAAAAACCGTAAAACTTAACAACGCTTCTTACATCTGTAAGAGAAATGCGGTCACCTGGCAAACCACTGCCCCTAAAATTAAAGAAACAGATAGGCAAATACGGAGAATCACAACTTACTGCAGAAACCCACAGGAGTAAATGCAGGATAGGAAAACCTGAAGTATAATTAAAGAATTGCTGGAGGATCAATATGGCTAAGTGTCAGAGATAAAAACCCCAGAGGGACCAAGTCATAGGTGACACCCTTACTTTTTGTGAGTTTTACCTCCAGGAGTTTGACTGGGCTGTCAAAATAAATATCAAAGAAAAAGTCCTCATGCTTCCAGAAGGGAAAGAAAAAAGGAACCATTATGAAATACAACAGAGCACTGTGTTCTTAACAAGATCCCACTTGAAGAGAAACTATTAAACCAGAGCCTAAACCTACTAGGGTTTGACCAAAGCCTAACTGAACTGGGGGAAGGAAAATACCCGACTCTAGCCAGTTCTAGCCAACCTGCCTCAGTTAGGAGGGGAAGGATGTAAATTAGAAGCACTCTTGAAATTCACAGTCAAGAGACATAGACTCACTAAAAGACTGAGACCTAATCATAGGACCATAGAATGCTTTCTCTCCCCACACACCTTGCCACCACATTACTAAAGGACTATTTGTAGCAGTTCATTTTGCTCAGTACAGTATGTCCAGCAAACAAAAAATTGCAAGCCATATTAAAAGGCAAAAAACACAATTTGAAGAAACAGATCAAGCATTAGAACCAGACTCAGATGTGGCAGGGATGTTGAAATAATCAGACACAAAATTTAAAACAACTATGATATGCATGCTAAAGACTTCCATGAATAAAGTAGATAGCATAAAAAAAAAAACAGTCAATGTAAGCAGAAAGAAATTCTAAAAAGAACCAAAAATATGATACAGCTAAAAAACACTGTAATGAAATGAAGAATGTCTTTGATGGGCTTATCAGTAGACTAGACACAGCTGAGGCATTTCTGAGCTTAAGGGTATTTCAAAAGAAACCTTCCAAACTAAAAAGCAGAGACAAAACAGACTGAAAAAAAATAAAACCATAACAGAATATCCAAGAACTGTGGGAAAACTATAAAAGGCATATCATATATGTAATGGCAATTCTAGAAAGAGAAGAATAAGAGGAAGGAACAGAAAAACTATTGAAAAAGAATAATGACTGAGAATTTCTCCCCAGTTAATGTCAAACACCAAAACAAAGATCTGGGAATCTGAGTAAACAGCAAGCAAAATGTCAAAAATATTATACCTAGGCATGTATTCAAACTACAAGAAAATGAAAGATAAAGAAAAAATTTCTGAAAGAAGCCGGTGGCAGGGGGGTGGGTGGGATGGAGTACTTACATTTAGAGGAGGAAAGATAAGAATTACATCTAAGTTCTTCTCCAAAACCATGCAGGCACAAAGAGAGTGAAATGAAACATTCCAAATGTTGAGAGAGAGAAAAAAAAAAGCCACCAAACTAGAATTCTGAACTCTGCAAAATTCTTTTTTAAAAGCAAAGGAGAAATAAAGACTTTCTCAGATAAACAAAAATTGAGGGAATTTGTTGCCAGTACAACTGCATTGCAAAAAGTGTTTTGAAAAGTTATTCAGAGAGAAGGAGAATAAAATAGGAAAAAACTAGGATCTTCATAAAGAAAGGAAGAGCATCAAAGAAGGAATATGTAAAAGTAAAATAGAATTAAAATTTTTTTTTTCGTGTTTCCCAGGTGGTGCAGTGGTTGAGAGTCCACCTGCTGATGCAGGGGACACGGGTTCGTGCCCCGGTCCGGGAAGATCCCACATGCCGCGGGGCGGCTGGGCCCGTGAGCCATGGCCGCTGAGCCTGTGCGTCCGGAGCCTGTGCTCCGCAACGGGAGAAGCCACAACAGTGAGAGGCCCGTATACCGCAAAAAAAAAAAAAAAAAATTTTCTTATTCTTCAATGATCTACCAGATAACAGTTTAATCAAAGTAATAATAGCAACAATATATTTGATTATGTAAGCTCATATATATTATGTAAGCCTTTAGATAAGCTTTTATATGTTCATATATAAGTAAAATGAATGACAGCAGTGATACAAGGGATGGGATGGAAGAGTTAGAATTATTTTATTATTGTAATTCACTAAAATTACCTGTGAAGTGATATAGAGTAAAATGAAAGTAGATTTGGATTAGTTGTAAATATATATTGCAAACCACTAAAAAATAATTTTTTAAAAAAGTATGATCTACATGCTAAGAGAGGAGAGGAAATGAAATCATATAAAATGCTCCATTCTAATCACAAATGTTGAAAAAGAGTAGAAGACAAAAATAGTAACAAAGAGCAAGGGCAACAAATAGAAAACAATAACAAATATGGTAGACATTAATCCAACTAAATAAAATAATCACTTTGAACATCAATGGTCTAAATACAAACTAAAAGACAGAGAATGTCAGAGTAGTTCAAAAAACAATACCCAACTATATACTATCTGTAAGAAACCCATTTTAAATATAAAGATACATATATATTAAAAGTAAAGAAAAATACACCATGCCAATATTAATCAAAAGCAAGAAAAAGCAAAAGTAAGCTCTAATAATTTTAGAAAGGGTAGATTTTAGATCAAAGAAAGTTATCACAGATAAGGAATGACATTGCATAATGATAAAAGGGCCAATTCTCCAAGAATACATAACAATCCTTAACATGTGTGCACCTAACAAAAGAGAGTCAAACTTTGTAAGGCAAAAACTAATAGAACTGGAAGGAGAAATTGATGAATCAGCTCAATACCACTGTACCAGAAATGGACATATACAGCAGGCAGAAAATTAATAAAGACATAGTTGAACTCAACACCACCACCAATCAACTGGACAAAGTGGATATCTATAAACTACTTCATCCAGCAACACCAAAGACACATTTATCCCAAACTCACATGGAACATTCACCAAGGCAGACCACACATTCTGGCTATAAAACACAACAAACTTAAAAGAATAGAAATCATACAATGTCTGATCTCAGACCACAATCTGGTCTGAGATTGTACATTAAACTAGACATCAATAACAGAAAGATAGATGGAAAATTCCAAAATACATAGAGATTAAACAATGTATTTCTAAGTAATTCATGAGTCAAAGAAGAAATCTCAAGAGAAATTTAAAAATACTTTGAACTAAATTAAAAAAACCATATCTTATCAAAATTTCTCAGATGCAGGAAAGCAGTGCTTAGATGGAACTTCATAGCACTGAAAACATATACTAGAATGTACAATGATCTAAAGTCAATAATCTAAGTCTATCTTAGGAAACTAGACAAAGAAGAGCAAATTAAATCCAAAGTGAGTAGAAGAAAAGAAATAATAGAAATTAGAGTAGAAATCAATGAACTGAAAACAGGAAATTAATAAAGGAAATCAGTGAAACCGAAAATGGGTTCTTCAAAAAAAATCAATAAAATTGAAAGCCTCTAACCAGGCTAACTAGGGAAAAAACAAGAAAGGATACAGATTGCTAATATCAGAACTGAAAGAAGGGATATCACTCCAGATTCCGAGAACGTTAAAAGGATAATTAAGGAATACTATGTACAGCTCTATGTCCACAAACATTATAATTTAGATGAAATGGTCCAATTCTGTGAAAGACGCAATCTGCCAAAACTCACGAGATGAAATACACAAGCTAAATAGGTCTATATCCATGAAATAAATTGAATAAATAATTAATAATTTTTCAAAACAGAAAGCACCAGACCCAGATGAGTTCACTGGTGAATTCTACCAAAGATTTAAGGAAGAATTTATATCAGTTATCTATAGTCTCTTTTGGAACATAGAAGAGGGCACACTTTCTACCTCATTCTATGAGGCCATCATCATCCTAATACCAAAACCAAACACATTACAAGAAAAGAAAACCACAGACCAATGGACACAGATGTGCTCGCATGAACATAGATGCAAAAATCCTCAACAAAATGAAAAAAAAATAAAACCAATTATACACCATGGCCAAGTATGATCTATTCTATGAATGCAAGGCTGGTTCAACATTCAAAAATTAATCTACCCATCACATCAACAGACTAAAGAAGAAATACCATATGATCATATCAAGAGATGCAGAAAAAGTATCCGACAAAATCAAACACACATTCATGATAAAAATTCTCAGCAAATTAGTAGTAGAGGGGAACTTACTCAACTTGACATAGAATATAGATGAAAAACCTACAGCTAACATAATAATTAATGGTGAGAAACTACAAGTTTTCCCTATAAGATGAAGAGCAAAGCAAAGATGTTCCCTCTCAACATTTCTTTTCAACATCATACTCAAAATCCTAGTTAATCCAATAAGGCAAGAAGGGGAAATAAAAGGTATCATGATAGAGAAGGAAGAAATAAAACCTTCTTTTTTTCAGAGATGACATGATTTTCTCTGTTGAAAATATGAAAGAACTGACAAAACTCTTGGAACTAAAAAACAATCCGCAATATTGCCAGAAACAAAGTTAACTTACACAAAGAGCAATTACTTTCCTATATACCAGCAATGAACAAGTGAAAACAATATCATTTACAATAGCACCCTCCAAAATGAAATACTTAGGTATAAGTCTAAAAAAACGCGAACAAGATCTATGAGGAAAAACTACGAAACTCTGGTAAAAAGATATCAAAGAAGAACTAGATAAATGGAATTCTACGTTCATGGATAAGAAGACTCAATATTGTCAAGATGTCAGTTCTTCCCAAGTTGATCTACAGATTCAATACAATCTCAATCAAAACCCCAGCAAATTATTTTGTAGATATTGACAAACTGATTCAAAAGTTTACATAAGAGTCCAAAAACCCCCTAATAGCCAACACAATACTGAAAAAGAACACATGGGAGAATTAATGCAATCCAACTTTCAGACATTATACAGCAACAGTAATCGAGACAGTGTGGTACTTGCAAGAGAATAGACAGATCGATGGCATAAAATAAAGAACCCAGAAATACACCTACATAAATACAGACAACTGATCTTTGACAAAGGAGCAAATGCAATACAACGGAGCAAAGAGAGTCTTTTCAACAAATGATGCTGGACCAACTAGACACCCACATGCAAAAAAATCTAAACGTAGTCCTTACACCCTTTATAAAAAATTAACTCAAAATAGATCACAGACCTAAAAATAATACACAAAACTGTAAAACTTCTAGAAGATAATTTAGAAGAAAAGGAGATGACTTTGATTTTGGTGATTACTTTTTAAATAAAACACCAAAAGCACAATCCATTAAAGAAATAATTAATAAACTGGACTTCATTAAACATGTCTGCTCTTTGAAAGGTACTGTTAAGAGAATTAAAAGACAAGACATTGACTGGGAGAAAATATTTGAAAAATACACGTATGAGAAAGGACTGTTATCCAAAATACACAAAAAATTCTTAAAGCTCAACAGTAAGAAAACAAACCACTTGATTAAAAAATGAGTCAAAGACCTTAACAGACATCTCCCCCAAAGATGAAATAAATATGGCAAACAGGCATATGAAAAGACACTCCATATCATATGACATATACCATACAATCCAGCAATCATGCTCTTTGAATTTACCCAGAGGAGATGAAACTGATGTCCACACAAAAATTTGCATGTTTAAATATGGATGTTTACAGCAGCTTTTTTCATAATTGCCCAAACTTGAGAGTAACCAGGTGCCATTCAGTAGGTAAATGGATAAATAAACTGCAGTTCATCTAGAAAGGTAAATACTTTTCAGCAATAGTTAGAAATGAGCTATCAAGCCCTGAAAAGACGTGGAGGAAACTTATATGCATATGGTTAAGTGAAAGAAGACAATCCGAGAAGGCTACATACTGTATGATTCCACCTGTTTGACATTCTGGAAAGGCAAATATATGCAATCAGGGAAAAGCTGAGTGATTGCCAAGGGGTTAGGGAGGAGGGAGGTGATGACAAATTGAAATCATAATGAAGCAATCATAGTTCAGGTATGCAAAAATGCAGTTGGATGGCCATTTAGGATCTGGTCTCAGACTTGTCTCTGCACCATTGAAAACTTGAAGCTTCTTTGAACTGTACCAGACCCAAGGACACCACCAGCCCTAATCAGAACAACACCTGCCAGCTCCAACATTATGGTTACAAGGCCTACCCCTGTAACTGTAAGCATTTCAGATCCCAGTCAATCCTTACTTAACAAACACCTTTGCTTCTTGCATGTTCCAGTTATAATTCTTGATAAACAACTCACGTAACTAAGAGTAACCTTTTGGTTTTTGCCTTTAGAAGCCTCCCTCATTTTGTAGTTCAGCAGAACATAATTCAAGTGCTTCTTGAATCTGGTTCTCCCAGGCTGCAGTCCTAACAAACTCCAAATAAACATCTTTTTATTTCAATCAGATCTCCATTTCTGAAATTTTGGTTAACAGAGGTATGAAGATAAGTAGAACACTGGGGATTTTTTAGGACAGTGAAACTACTCTATATGATGCTATAATTGTGAATACATGCCATTATACATTTCTCTAAACCCACAAATTTACAACACCAAGAGGGAACCCTAATGTATACTATGATCATGATTTGTCAGTGTAGGTTCATCAATTGTAATAATTATACCACTCTGGAGGAAGAAGTTGATAATGGGGAGGCTGTGCATGTGTAGAGGCAGAGGGTGTATGAGAAATCTCTATAACTTCCTCTCAATTTTGCTGTGTACCAAAAACTATTCTAAAACATAAAGTCTACTAAAATATATACATATGTAAGTATATATGAGTATATGTATATATGTCAATGAAAATTAACTATTTTTACAGGCATCAATACGGATGAATCACAAACATGATACTTAGTGAAAAAAGCCATATACGTTTCAAAATAACCAAACTAATCAAATGATGATAAATATCACAATATGGTAAACTTTAGGGGGGATTCCCATATTCTGGTAACACAAAGGAGTATTCTGGGGACTGTCAGTGCTCTATTTCTTTACCTGAGTGATGCCTTAATGGGGGGATTTCCATATTCTGGTAACACAAAGGAGTATTCTGGGGACTGTCAGTGCTCTATTTCTTTACCTGAGTGATGCCTTAATGGCTGAATTGACTTTGTGAATATTTGCCAATATATGCACTTACAAATTATGTACTTTTATAGGCATATTATAATCTGGTTAACATGATAAATATTTTGTATTTTTATCTTTATATTTCATTAGACTTACATGAGATTTTTAAATGACTTAATTTCAAAAAGAGTTGTATTTCTCTTTCTCCTTTCAGTAGAACTCCATCACTATCTTTCTTGATTGTTTTTACTTTCGAATTTTGTGGAGGACTACCTATATTGTCTTTCTTTTCATAATTCCACTGCACCAAAATGGCAACTGAACCCTTAGAGCTATATTGGTAATGAGTAGTTGAGGGTTACTTTCCATGCTTGTATCTTGACATTATTAAAAAATACTTATAGAATGTAAGGTAAAGAAAAGATAAATAAGAATTTTTCTTCCTCAATTTTCTCATTTTATCCTGGGGTATATTTTAGACAATGCAACAGTCTCACACTAAAGTAGTCAATATAATTTGCATTCATAAGTTTTAATAATAGCGAAATTGATCAGGAAAAGAAAGAACGTGATTAGCTAATGTTACAAATAAGGCTTGAAATTTTTTTGATGATGCTAAATTCAAACAGAAAATAATTAACTAATAAGAATTAATGGAAAATATAATCTGCATTAAAATAAGTGGAATCATTTAGATACCTGGTTTTAGGGTATAGATAGTTCACAGTGATTACAAGTAAACTTGGAAATGCTGGAGTAAATATCGCAATCTAGTAGGTAAAAAAGGGAGCAGGCTAAGAAACTGATACAGAAATAAATGGAAAAGAAAAAGTAAAAAATCATATACTGTGATCCTTTGATCTCACCTATATTGAAATAAAGGACCAAAATATTAATACTAGAATAATATGCAGAAGAAAATAAATTTTCAAGTAAAGATATAACCAAGTTTACTCAGTTTAAAGAAGTACAGTCTTGTGTTTTCAGGAAAGAATATGAGTTAAATTTACTGTTACAGAAAAAATTTAAAAATAGGAAAATTCATGATGACCTTATTTACAACCTTCATATATGTGTGTGTGTGTATATATATATATGTATGTATGTGTGTGTGTATATATATATATACACACATATACATAAATTTGTAAAAGGGTTTGATAATATCGATTCCCCAGTGGGCTAAACAATTTAAGCCAAATTGTCAAGGCTTGCAATCAGTCCTCTGGGGAGAAACAATCAATAGCCCAGCTTCTACCTGCCAAACTGTAACTTCTGTTAACATGATGTGGTTCACAGAAAGGAGTGGAGTGGATAACAGCAAACACACTTCATTCAACAGCGTAGGTTTTGTTTACATTAAGCTGCCAGCAAGTGTGTAACTAAAATAATATTTTTAATTCCTTTTTCATTTCCATCACTGATATACAATTCCCTAGGTTCTTCTCCCCTCTAGAAAAGAATAAATTGACTAGTGAGAGATTAACTTTTTTCCTAACAATCCATATTTTGGGCTCCTGTTCGCTAAATAAGATATGTACCATGAAGAATTCTTATCAACCTGTAAAGAGACTTTGACAGGTATCAAATATAATATTTCAGGTATACTTCCATTTTTCCAAAGCAAAAGATTAATGTTAGAAATGATGTCTCTTAGAAAATCTCAACAAATACCTCTTTTATAGTTTACATGAGCCAAAATTTGGATACATAGGGACATTTAGCATATAGACATCCATGTGTTATACTCAATGTACTTGAAATTAATTACTAGAGTTTAAACAAATATATAAATATATTTATTTACATTCTGCCTTAGAAATCTTGATATGTGATTTTTACTGACATATTCTTGGAAACTATTCTTTTGTTTGTTTCAGTCTTACAGAAAGATTTCCTGAAGTCCTTAAGTATTCTTGTATGTCTCTGATATGAGTTTTAAGAAACTAGTATTAATATTTTTATCTCTGCCACATGTAAATTCTTACTAACTTCAAAGGAAGCCATTTTACATGTGGAAGAGATAAGTAACTATATAGAGGGAGTGGATATCAGCCCCCCAGAACTCAGATAAATGTTAACTTTCAAAGTTAATTCTGAACCACAAAAGCTAGTTCAGCCACTCATGGTATATCAAATATAGAGAAGAAAAATATCTGCATTACATATATATTTTTTCTTCCTAGCTACAAGTGCTACATCTGCTAGAGATTGCCATTATAGCACCATATATAGGATTTATTCAACAATAGTACTAACCTCCATGGAATTTTAATAACGAGTCCATTTTATCTCTCTTGTCACGTAGCCTTCTTATTCAGCTTCCAGGTCCTTTCAAACTGACCCTTTTTAGCTCATTCTTATTTACTCAATAAAATAGCTATTGAGTACCTACTCAGTAGTAGAGCAGTGCGTAGCACCTAAAGGGTCCTGAGGCAGCATTAGTTGAACAGTGAATGAATAAACAAATGAATGAACAAAGAGAAAGCTTTTTACTTTGGGAGTGCTATTGGCAAGACAAAGATCAATTAACTGGAAATCTAGCCTGCAAGAGTTTACAGTCTGGCAGATTGGATGTGATAAAAATGGATTTGCTCTAGATAGAAACCTCAGGAAGTTCACAGAAGAGAGAGCTCACTTCTAGCTCTGGGGTTCAAAGAAGATTTCATGGAAGATACGGAATTTAAGATTAGCTTTGCTGTTGACAAGATTCAGGCTGCGTGGAGAGAGAATAAATAGAATCTTGTGCAATGAGAAGACCACAAACAAAACCAGGGAAGTCAGGAAGAATGGGAAAGAATCTCCAAGTAAATGACTGTTTGGCCAGAACACAGGTTGGCCATGAGAATCAAGAGCAATAAAATAAAGGTAAATATTTCTCTACAGATAAATAAGATTATGCCTTACACATTAAACTGAAGGGGTAGAATTTTATTGTGTAATCAACAGAGAACCACCAAAATTTGGGGGTGGGGGTGGGGGACAGATGGAGAATGACAGAATAAGCTTCTACTGCTACGAGGTTTATATTTTAAGTAAATTGTGAAATATGAAAATTATTTCTTTTAAGGCAACTCTCAGTTTGCTGCCATTTCCCATCGAGAGGCAAGATGAAAGAATAAAAGAAAAAAAACCTTCAAGTCAAGTGAGCAGGCCTCTGATTTAATCTCAGTTCTGGGACATTGAATAAAATCACTCTGGACCCCAATATAAACCTTTATAAATTAGGGGGTTAAGCACATGATCACCTAGATTCTTTCAATACTAATATATTCTATTTTCAAAATCCTATCATTATTCTTAGCCTGTTGTCTGAAAACACCTTCTTGCTTTGACTCTGACATTTGTCAAAAGTGACTGTAGAAATTCTGAGACAAATCCTGAAATATGCCAAGGTTAACTGGGAAACTTTAGGCTCTTTATTTTTGCATTTTATTAAGTTCGTATTGATGGAGGTTTTTTTTTTTTTTTTTCCGGTATGCAGGCCTCTCACTGTTGTGGCCTCTCCCGTTGCGGAGCACAGGCTCCGGACACGCAGGCCCAGCGGCCATGGCTCACGGGCCCAGCCGCTCCGCGGCATGTGGGATCCTCCCGGACCGGGGCACGAACCCGTGTCCCCTGCATTGGCAGGCGGACTCTCAACCACTGCGCCACCAGGGAAGCCCCCTGTTTTTAACTGTCCTGAATGTCTGGTTACTTTGTACCATTTGGTACTGAATTTCTCACGTCAAGTTACAGAATTCTTGGAAATTAGTATGTAGACAAAAGGGCCCTTAGGAAGATACTTAATTTCATGTATTTCAGCAAGCCCACACATTAGTTTGTAGAACTGCTTCTTGACTTAGAAGAGTACTCATGACCTGAATCTTAAGGGAAATTCACCTAAAAATTGTCATTACTCTACAGTTCTCTTATATGCCTAATACCTACTTAAAGGCATCTTTATTATTGAAGAGTTTTAGAGAATCAAGAAACCAGCGTCCTTTGCTTCACTAACCCTCTTGATTGAGAAGTTATTGTCAGCGCTATTCAGATACTTAAATTTCATTAAGAAACACCATATATTACATTTTTATCTTAATTTTCCCTTTCCTAACAGAATGATTAAAATGTCTTCTGACTGCAGACCTCAATAAAAGATTCAGCAATTTTATGTTATTTCCTTCTAATTTCAACTCATGGACATATGTTGAACATATCCTTTCATCTCTCAGGTCCTCTGTTTTCTAAACTGTGAAATGGGCATAGGGAGCTTGACTTCCCTCCAAGGTACATCCTGTGGAACTCACTAATTCATTACAATACATTAAACCTCACCTCCAAAATAAAACACACCATAAAAATGCAAAATATTACTATTAAATATTCAGAGTGAGTTTTTTCTCTGAATTTATTATCATGCTGCTCAAATGAATGCTAATAATGTAAACTCTGTGGGAAGCAATTTCAATTATTCATGGGAATAACATCTATAATGTGTTGCTGGTGGATATGCTGGGCAACGTATTTTCACCTATTCTGTATGATGGCTTCTGACAAAACCTCCCCCTCCAGGTAATGGGAAATGAAATGCTTTAGGGAGCTATTTCTTTTAAAAACTCTTCATCTGATATACAACTGGATAGGAAAGTTTCTGTAATGTGTCAAACTCCTTGTCTTCATGGAGGCCAATTCACCTATATCAAACCTTCATATCCTCAATGAATGGGAGAGGCTGGAAGGCAAGAGGGCTATGCAGAGAAGGAAAAAGAAAGTGACATAAATCAAGAGAGAGAAGTCAAACATATCCTAACAGGGGTGAACATGGAAACTCATACAAAGGAAATGAAATATGCACCCAATTGACAATTTATTACTTCAGGAAAGAACCTTCTGCATTCCAAATGAGTTGAAACTAGGAATAAAAACTGGCATTAGGAAGATGTCATATGTCTTACATAAAAGTGAAGATGTTACAATAATCAAAATGAAGTGAAAAATAGAAAAATGATAAAAAATAAATGAGTAAATATGCCTATAAATACAAACTTCCTATACTGGGAAAATTATTTGTGAAATTCTTCATAATTTAGTGTTTCCTAGATAAGCATTGTTGATTATATGTGTAAAAACATACCAGAGGCACATTTTTGGCAGATATATTTCACTGGGCACAGAGATCCTTATTTGTAGAGTGATCCCAGGTTTCTATTGTGAAATGCTTGGAAGGTCCTGAGTAAGACAATCAATCCCATACTTTGGTGACAGATCCAAGAAGTCAAAAATGTTGGCTGCTCAAAGTATTTCCTTAAGGCTCACCATTAGGAAGACACTTTTAATTGAACTCCAATTTTAATACCATTCCTTTGAGTAAAGACAGAGGTATTGCCTCCAAAACCCACTGTTCTCTCACATACTGCTATTAAGAGGCACCTAAAAAAGTGATTACCCAGACTGATCCAGTGATTTTACTTAGAATTTTTGAAAAAAAATTTTATGTAACAAGCTGTTTGTAGCAAGATTATTTATCATGGTATATTCAGGAAATGTTCTTAAGGGTTCAATAATAGCTAATGAGGATATTATGCAACTATAAATTCAACAACTATGAGACCATGAAGAACTATTGAAAGTAATAATTTAAAAAATTGGAAATAATAGGTAACTGTATACACATACTTTTAAAATCTATAATTATATACATTCAAACATAAGAAAAAGTAAAATTAGATTCTGTTTAGAAATGTCTAAAACTATGAATAAATTTCAGCTTCTGTGATGTTTTAGTTTTAATTCTTGCATTTCACAGGAAAAGAAAATTAAGGTATTAAGGACCTATTTAACCCATTAGTACACTTGGGGTAAATAAATTTTTATTATTTAAGATAGATGTGTTTGACTGCAGAGTAGAAAAAATAGAAAAGCTAATTATATATTGAGTACCTACTGTGTGCCAGACACAAAAGTGATTTAAACTTATATCTCATTTAACTTTCACAACAAGCTTAAAAGATAGTTGCTAGTCTTCTCCCTTATATATAAGAAAGTTAACAATAAAAGACCCCAAAACAACTTGTTTAATGTCCCAGAACTGGCAGAATAGAGATTCAAATTAAAGCCTGTCTGACTCATGTATTTTCCACACCATCCACATTTTCTCCTTCCAAATATTTGGGAATGCCTGTGAAGTGTAATTTTAGTTGGGATCTGCAGAAGAATTCTGGCCAGATGATCCACTGAAAAGCAAGATGAGACATGGCACCACCATATCTTGGAAGGGGAAGAGATGGTGGAAAGAGGTGATGCCAAAGGTACATTTTTACTAACTCAGAATCATATTTCTAACCAGGATTTCACATCTTTCATCTGTTGACACTTTGAGATAAAATACCCAATATTATACAAAATCAAAGTAGATATTTTAATTCACAAGTAGCTTGATTCATCTGGGACCACTCTTCTCTCCTGGGAAGAAAAGTGCATGAAGCTCAAAATAACTATACTAGCTGGTGCCCCAAAGAGTACCTTCTTGACCTAACACCTGCTGCTTTTTAGGACTGATTACTTGGCAATAAAAGAGAGTGTAGGAAATCAAAAAGGGGACAAAATGAAGTTGTACGAGGCAGGAATATAGTCTTTAAAAGTGAGGGTTTGCAGATATTTAGGACTCCACATTATACATTTATAAAACATTTCCAGAGAGTTAGAATAAACCCATTAAAAATTCTCCTCATTGAAAAATCTTAGGTATATTGGCACCATTAAATCCCCTTTCCTGAGCTCCCTGGAAATGGGAACCTTTACTTTCCCTGAGTATAAGAAAGAGAGAAGGAGAAAAATGGAAATAAGTGAAAAGGGTGGCAACACTGAGAGTCATCAATATGAGCCAAAAGGCTCCCTGGTGAGAGAGGATAGGTAGTTGATGTGATGAGACACATATGTGAGTCAGACCATCCAGGGGTCATCTGCCTACATTGGTCATGTCTGAGACATCTGTTCACCAGGCTGGTGTGATCCCCAGATCCGGCATTTTCTGGAGACACGGGAGTGAAGGGATCTTGGTACCTAGGGATGGATTTCTCTAGTTATAGTAAACAGGTATGGCTTTAATCTTGCCATCAATCAAGGCAAGACTTTAGAGCTCCATCAACCCCCTCAGAGGCTTTTGAGTGTTTCCTTATCTCACTGTTTCTGCACGGTGCCCTTCAAGCAGCACTATGGAATAAGGTTGGATGAACGAAAATGTATCTAATTACATCACCAATAAAAGCAGCAGAGTTACATGGGTATACATACAGAGATAAACATGGTCTTAAAAAGATATAAATATAAATGAAGATATAAATATAAATGGAAAACATCGGCAGAACACTCTCTGACATAAATCACAGCAAGATCTTGTTTGATCCACATCCTAGAGTAATGAAAATAAAAACAAAAATAAACAAATGGGACCTAATTAACCTTAAAAAGCTTTTCCACAGCAAAGGAAACCATAAACAAAACAAAAAGACAACCCACAGAATGGGAGAAAATATTTGCAAACAAATCAACTGACAAGGGATTAATCTCCAAAATATACAAACAGCACACACAGCTCAATATCAAAAAAAAACAAATAACCCAATCAAAAAATGGGTGGAAGGTCTAAATAGACATTTCTCTGAAGAAGATATAGAGATGGCCAAGAGGCACATGAAAAGATGCTCAACATCACTATTAGAGAAATATAAATCAAAACTACAATGAGGTATCACCTCACACCAGTTAGAATGGCCCTCATCAAAAAATCTACAAACAATAAATGCTGGAGAGGCTGTGGAGAAAAGGGAACCCACCTACACTGGGTTGGTGGGAATGTAAATTGGTACAACCATTATGGAGAACAGTACTGAGGTTCCTTAAAAAACTAAAAGTAGAGCTAACAAATGATCCAGAAATCCCACTCCTGGGCATATATCCAGAGACAACCATAATTTGAAAAGACACATGCACCCCAATGTTCACTGCAGCACTATTTACAATAGCCAGGACATGGAAACAACCTAAATGTTCAATGACAGAGGAATGGATAAAGAAGATGTGGTACATATATACAAAAGAATATTACTCCACCATAAAAAAGAATGAAATAATGCCATTTGCAGCAACATGGACGGACCTAGAGACTGTCATACCGAGTAAGTCTGGCAGAGAAAGACAAATATCATATGATATCACTTATATGTGGAATCTAAAAAATGGTACAAATGAACTTATTTACAAAACAGAAATAGTGTCACAGATGTAAAAAACAAACTTATGGTTACCAGTGGGGAGAAGGAGGTGATAAATTGGGAGACTGGGATTTACATATACACACTACTATATATAAAATAGATAACTTATAAGGACCTACTGTATAGTACAGGGAACGCTACTCAATATTCTGTAATAACCTATATGGGAAAATAACCTGAAAAAGAATAGATATATATGTGTGTGTATATATATATATATATATATATATATATATATATATATGAATCAGTTTGCTGTACACTTGAAACTAACACAATGTTGTAAATCAACTATATTGCAATAAAAATTTTTTTAAAAGATAAAAAATATATAAATGGAATTAGTGGCTGAAAGTAAAATAATGTTTTAATTCCACTAATCAAGTCCTTATTTATGTTTCTCCTTTGGAGGATATAGACATTTAAATCTTGCAAATACCCTATACCTTAATTTTAATTATTAGTATCTTTATATGTTGCCCAGTTTTGTATCAATAAGGCAAAATTTTAAAAAAGAACTTGTGAAATTCAGGTATTACATGAATGTCTCAGGGGTGATGATGAAATAGGACATCTTAATTAGCAAGTCTTTTTAACTGGGACAAGAGGATAATTAATCATTAGTATTCATCTTCCCTTCTTGTACAACCTGGTTAAATTTTAGCCAAGATGCATATACATACAGGTAACATGGCTTTGAGCTATTGTTTAAAAAACACTATATAACTGCAAACATTCTAGTTTAGCCTCTTAATAGATTGCTTTTAAACTTCGCCAACTTCCTTCACAGTCTAAACTTTGATCTGATTTCATGGGCAATTGTATAGTTTCCTTCAGAGAAAGTGTGATTTGCATATATCTACTTTGCTTCTCTTTGCTGATTTAATTCAAATTTCTACTTTGCTTTTCTTTGTTGGTTTAATTCTGCTCATCAAATCCTAAGATTGAAATGACTTGATTTTTCATTGTGTAGAAAATGCTAGTCACTCTTATTGAATGAGTTATTTAAAGCAAAAGATGAAGTTCAAAACTTCAGAAAGACGGCCCATTAAAAAGGAAAGGAGAAAAACTTGATCACGGGCAGAAGAGTAAGACGCGGAGATCACCTTCCTCTCCACAGATACACCAGAAATACATCTACGCGTGGAACAACTCCTACAGAACACCTACTGAACGCTGGCAGAAGACCTCAGACCTCCCAAAAGGCAAGGAACCCCCCACGTACCTGGTTAGGGCAAAAGAAAAAACTAAACAGAGACAAAAGGATAGGGATGGGTCCTGCACCAGCGGGAGAGAGCTGTGAAGGAGGAAAAGTGTCCACACACTAGGAAGCCCCTTCGCGGGTGGAGACTTCAGGAGGCGGAGTGGGGGAGCTTGGGAGCCGCAGAGGAGAGCACAGCAACAGGGGTGCGGAGGGCAAAGCGGACAGATTCCAGCGCAGAGGATCGGGCCGACCGGCACTCACCAGCCGAGAGGCTTGTCTGCTCGCCCGCCGGGGCGGGCGGGACTGGGAGCTGAGGCTCCGGCTTTTGTCGGAGCGCCGGGAGAGGACTGAGGTTGGCGGCGTGAACACAGCCTGCAGGGCGTTGGTGCGCCGCGGCTGGCCGGGAGAGAGTCCGGGGAGGGGTCTGGACCTACCGAAGAGGCAAGAGACTTTTACGTCCCTCTTTGTTTCCTGGTGCACGAGGAGAGGGGATTAAGAACGCTGCTTGAGAGAGCTCCAGGGACGGGCGCGAGCCGCGGCTAAGAGTGCGGAGCCCAGAGACGGACATGGGACGCTAAGGCCGCTGCTGCCGCCGCCAGGAGGCCTGTGTGCGAACACAGGTCACTAGCCACACGCCCTTCTGGGGAGCCTGTGCAGCCCGCCACTGCCAGGGTCCCGGGATCCAGGGACGGCTCCCCGGGAGAGCGCACGGCGCGCCTCAGGCTGCAGCGTCACGCCGGCCTCTGCCGCTGCAGGCCCGCCCCGCACTCCGTGACCCTCCCTACCCCCCGGCCTGGGTGAGCCAGAGCCTCCGAATCAGCGGCTCCTTTAACCTCGTCCTGTCTGAGCAAAGAACAGACGCCCTCCGGTGACCTACACGCACAGGCGGGGCCAAATCCAAAGCTGAGCCCCTGGGAACTGTCAGAACAAAGAAGAGAAAGGGAAATCTCTCCCAGCAGCCTCAGAAGCAGCGGATTAAAGCTCCACAATCAACTTGATATACCCTGCATCTGTGGAATACCTGAATAGACAACGAATCATCCCAAATTAAGGAGCCCTGTGGATGAAAGGCTCTTGGTGCTGCAGCCAGGACTCAGTGCTGTGCCTCTGAGGTGGGAGAGCCAACTTCAGGACACTGGTCCACAAGAGGCCTCCCAGCTGCACATATCAAACAGCAAAAATCTCCGAGAGATCTCCATCTCAACGCCAGCACCCAGCTTCACTCAACGACCAGCAAGCTACAGTGCTGGACATCCTATGCCAAACAACTAGCAAGACAGGAACACAACCCCACCCATTAGCAGAGAGGCTGCCCAAAATCATAGTAAGTCTACAGACACCCCAAAACACACCACCAGACGTGGACCTGCCCACCAGATAGACAAGATCCAGCCTCATACACCAGAACACAGGCACTAGTACCCTCCACCAGGAAGCCTACACAACCCACTGAACCAACCTTAGCCACTGGGGACAGACACAAAAAACAATAGGAACTACGAACCTTCAGCCTGCAAAAAAGGAGACCCCAAACACAG
This sequence comes from Aethalodelphis obliquidens, assembly GCF_003676395.1. Lineage (NCBI taxonomy): Eukaryota > Metazoa > Chordata > Mammalia > Artiodactyla > Delphinidae > Aethalodelphis > Aethalodelphis obliquidens. The sequence continues at coordinate 21,046,482 of NW_020837948.1, forward strand.
TAAGATAAGCAAAATGAAAAGACAGAAAAACACACAGCAGATGAAGGAGCAAGATAAAAACCCACCAGACCTAACAAATGAAGAGGAAATAGGCAGTCTACCTGAAAAAGAATTCAGAATAATGATAGTAAGGTTGATCCGAAATCTTGGAGATAGAATGGACAATAGAATGGACAAATTGCAAGAATCAGTTAACAAGGACCTAGAAGAACTAAAGATGAAGCAAGCAACGATGAACAACACAATAAATGAAATTAAAAGTACTCTAGATGGGATCAATAGCAGAATAACTGAGGCAGAAGAACGGATAAGTGACCTGGAAGATAAAATAGTGGAAATAACTACTGCAGAGCAGAATAAAGAAAAAAGAATGAAAAGAACTGAGGACAGTCTCAGAGACCTCTGGGACAACATTAAACGCACCAACATTCGAATTATAGGGGTTCCAGAAGAAGAAGAGAAAAAGAAAGGGACTGAGAAAATATTTGAAGAGATTATAGTTGAAAACTTCCCTAATATGGGAAAAGAAATCATTAATCAAGTCCAGGAAGCACAGAGAGTCCCATACAGGATAAATCCAAGGACAAATACGCCAAGACACATATTAATCAAATTGTCAAAAATTAAATACAAAGAAAACATATTAAAAGCAGCAAGGGAAAAACAACAAATAACACACAAGGGAATCCCCATAAGGTTAACAGCTGATCTTTCAGCAGAAACTCTGCAAGCCAGAAGGGAGTGGCAGGACATATTGAAAGTGTTGAAGGAGAAAAACCTGCAACCAAGATTACTCTACCCAGCAAGGATCTCATTCAGATTTGATGGAGAAATTAAAACCTTTACAGACAAGCAAAAGCTGAGAGAGTTCAGCACCACCAAACCAGCTCTACAACAACTGCTAAAGGAACTTCTCTAGGCAAGAAACACAAAAGAAGGAAAGGACCTACAATAACGAACCCAAAACAATTAAGAAAATGGGAATAGGAACACATATATCGATAATTACCTTAAATGTAAATGGACTAAATGCTCCCACCAAAAGACACAGATTGGCTGAATGGATACAAAAACAAGACCCATATATTTGCTGTCTACAAGAGACCCACTTCAGACCTAGAGACACATACAGACTGAAAGTAAGGGGATGGAAAAAGGTATTTCATGCAAATGGAAACCAAAAGAAAGCTGGAGTAGCAATTCTCATATCAGACAAAATAGACTTTAAAACAAAGACTATTAGAAGAGACAAAGAAGGACACTACATAATGATCAAGGGATCGATCCAAGAGGAAGATATAACAATTGTAAATATTTATGCACCCAACATAGGTGCACCTCAATACATAAGGCAAATACTGACAACCATAAAAGGGGAAATCGACAGTAACACATTCATAGTAGGGGACTTTAACACCCCACTTTCACCAATGGACAGATCATCCAAAATGAAAATAAATAAGGAAACACAAGCTTTAAATGATACATTAAACGAGATGGAGTTAATTGATATTTATAGGACATTCCATCCAAAAACAACAGAATACACATTTTTCTCAAGTGCTCATGGAACATTCTCCAGGATAGATCATATCTTGGGTCACAAATCAAGCCTTGGTAAATTTAAGAAAATTGAAATTGTATCAAGTATCTTTTCTGACCACAACGCCATGAGACTAGATATCAATTACAGGAAAAGATCTGTAAAAAATACAAACACATGGAGGCTAAACAATACACTACTTAATAATGAAGTGATCACTGAAGAAATCAAAGAGGAAATCAAAAAATACCTAGAAACAAATGACAATGGAGACACAACGACCCAAAACCTGTGGGATGCAGCAAAAGCAGTTCTAAGGGGGAAGTTTATAGCAATACAAGCCCACCTTAAGAAGCAGGAAAGATCTCGAATAAACAACCTAACCTTGCACCTCAAGCAATTAGAGAAAGAAGAACAAAAAAACCCCAAAGCTAGCAGAAGGAAAGAAATCATAAAAATCAGATCAGAAATAAATGAAAAAGAAATGAAGGAAACAATAGCAAAGATCAATAAAACTAAAAGCTGGTTCTTTGAGAAGATAAACAAAATAGATAAACCACTAGCCAGACTCATCAAGAAAAAAAGGGAGAAGACTCAAATCAATAGAATTAGAAATGAAAAAGGAGAGGTAACAACTGACACTGCAGAAATAAAAGAGATCATGAGAGATTACTACAAGCAACTCTATGCCAATAAAATGGACAATCTGGAAGAAATGGACAAATTCTTAGAAATGCACAACCTGCCAAGACTGAATCAGGAAGAAATAGAAAATATGAACAGACCAATCACAAGCACTGAAATTGAAACTGTGATTAAAAATGTTCCAACAAAGAAAAGCCCAGGACCAGATGGCTTCACAGGCGAATTCTATCAAACATTTAGAGAAGAGCTAACACCTATCCTTCTCAAACTCTTCCAAAATATAGCAGAGGGAGGAACACTCCCAAACTCCTTCTACGAGGCCACCATCACCTTGATACCAAAACCAGACAAGGATGTCACAAAGAAAGAAAACTACAGGCCAATATCACTGATGAACATAGATGCAAAAATCCTCAACAAAATACTAGCAAATAGAATCCAACAGCACATTAAAAGGATCATACACCATGATCAAGTGGGGTTTATTCCAGGAATGCAAGGATTCTTCAATATACGCAAATCTATCAATGTGATAAACCATATTAACAAACTGAAGGAGAAAAACCATATGATCATCTCAATAGATGCAGAGAAAGCTTTTGACAAAATTCAACACCCATTTATGATAAAAAACCCTGCAGAAAGTAGGCATAGAGGGAACCTTCCTCAACATAATAAAGGCCATATATGACAAGCCCACAGCAAACATCATCCTCAATGGCAAAAAACTGAAAGCATTTCCACTAAGATCAGGAACAAGACAAGGTTGCCCACTCTCACCACTCTTATTCAACATAGTTTTGGAAGTTTTAGCCACAGCAATCAGAGAAGAAAAGGAAATAAAAGGAATCCAAATCGGAAAAGAAGAAGTAAAGCTGTCACTGTTTGCAGATGACATGATCCTATACATAGAGAACCCTAAAGATTCTACCAGAAAACTACTAGAGCTAATCAATGAATTTGGTAAAGTGGCAGGATACAAAATTAATGCACAGAAATCTCTGGCATTCCTATATACTAATGATGAAAAATCTGAAAGTGAAATCAAGAAAACACTCCCATTTACCATTGCAACAAAAAGAATAAAATATCTAGGAATAAACCTACCTAAGGAGACAAAAGATCTGTATGCAGAAAATTATAAGACACTGATGAAAGAAATTAAAGATGATACAAATAGATGGAGAGATATACCATGTTCTTGGATTGGAAGAATCAACATTGTGAAAATGACTCTACTACCGAAAGCAATCTATAGATTCAATGCAATCCCTATCAAACTACCGCTGGCATTTTTCACAGAACTAGAACAAAAAATTTTGCAATTTGTATGGAAACACAAAAGACCCCGAATAGCCAAAGTAATCTTGAGAACGAAAGAAGGAACTGGAGGAATCAGGCTCCCAGACTTCAGACTATACTACAAAGCTACAGTTATCAAAACGGTATGGTACTGGCACAAAAACAGAAAGATAGATCAATAGAACAGGATAGAAAGCCCAGAGATAAACCCACGCACATATGGTCACCTTATCTTTGACAAAGGAGGCAGAAATGTACCGTGGAGAAAGGACAGCCTATTCAATAAGTGGTGCTGGGAAAACTGGACAGCTACATGTAAAAGTATGAAGTTAGATCACTCCCTAACACCATACACAAAAATAAGCTCAAAATGGATTAAAGACCTAAATGTAAGGCCAGAAACTATCAAACTCTTAGAGGAAAACATAGGCAGAACACTCTATGACATAAATCACAGCAAGATTCTTTCTGACCCACCTCCTAGAGTAATGGAAATAAAATCAAGAGTAAACAAATGGGACCTAATGAAACTTAAAAGCTTTTGCGCAGCAAAGGAAACGATAAAGAAGACCAAAAGACAACCCTCAGAATGGGAGAAAATATTTGCAAATGAAGCAACTGACAAAGGATTGACCTCCAAAATTTATAAGCAGCTCATGCAGCTTAATAACAAAAAAACAAACAACCCAATCCAAAAATGGGCAGAAGACCTAAATAGACATTTCTCCAAAGAAGATATACAGAGTGCCAACAAACACATGAGAGAATGCTCAACATCACTAATCATGAGAGAAATGCAAATCAAAACTACAATGAGATATCATCTCACACCAGTCAGAATGGCTATCATCAAAAAATCTAGAAACAATAAATGCTGGAGAGGGTGTGGAGAAAAGGGAACCCTCTTACACTGTTGGTGGGAATGTAAATTGATACAGCCACTGTGGAGAACAGTATGGAGGTTCCTTAAAAAGCTACAAATAGAACTACCATATGACCCAGCAATCCCACTACTGGGCATATGCCCTGAGAAAACCAAAATTCAGAAAGAGTCATGTACCAAAATGTTCATTGCAGCTCTATTTACAATAGCCCAGAGATGGAAACAACCTAAGTGTCCATCATCGGATGAATGGATAAAGAAGATGTGGCACATATATACAATGGAATATTACTCAGCCATAAAAAGAGACGAAATTGAGCTATTTGTAATGAGGTGGATAGACCTAGAGTCTGTCATACAGAGTGAAGTAAGTCAGAAAGAGAGAGACGAATACCGTATGCTAACACATATATATGGAATTTAAAAAAAAAAATGTCATGAAAAACCTAGGGGTGAAACAGGAATAAAGACACAGACTTACTAGAGAATGGACTTGAGGCTATGGGGAGGGGGAAGTGTAAACGGTGACAAAGCGATAAAGAGGCATGGACATATATACACTACCAAACGTAAGGTAGATAGCTAGTGGGAAGCAGCCGCATAGCACAGGGAGATCAGCTCGGTGCTTTGTGACCGCCTGGAGGGGTGGGATAGGGAGGGTGGGAGGGAGGGAGACGCAAGCGGGAAGAGATATGGGAATATATGTATATGTATAGCTGATTCATTTTGTTGTGAAGCTGAAACTAACATACATTGTAAAGCAATTATACTGCAGTAAAGATGTTAAAAAAAAAAAAAACTTGATCACACATAAAAAAAAAAAAGGAAAGGAGAAACTAGTTTGTGATGGGAAGAAATGTGCTTGTTGCAATAAAATTTAATTGTTTGTGCAAAGGAGATATTAATGAAGTTGAATTAGTTCAAATTTTTTTTTTTACATGCTATATGTTTCAAATTATTGATAATGTGATAAGGATCATATCTACCTGAATTCATCATATTAAGTTAATTAATTTTATTAGAAATTTGAATTTCTATGCTCAATATAGTTATTCTTGATCTTTAAAAAGTAGGCTTGAGTTGAAATTTTCTATGAATGACTTCTTTCTTTGCCTGTGTTTTTAGCATATGGATAAAATATATCTACTGATTGACAAAAAGAGTTGCAATCACTGGGGAGTTAGAAAATACTAGTAGCTCAGCATTACTTCTCAGAAAGAATATTCGAGGAGATGCAATTATCTGAGTACAGAGTTTAGCCAACCATACATACGTTGTGTGTGTGTATGTGTATGTACATCTATCTATCTACCCATCAATCAATCGGTCAGTCAATCATTTATTAGGATATTAGCCTGCTTTTCCTGAGAGCCACTCCTATGTCTTCAGAGTGGATCATAACATGGTAGGGGACACTAAAGCAGTAATGGACTCAGTAAAGCTAACGTCTTTTTCATTCCCTGTTTCTTTTAACAATTGGAGGTCTCAGTTCTTCTGTTCTTTCTCACTTATGCCTTTTTGTCCTCTGGGACATAGATGTGTTAAAACTAAGGAGATGATGTAATTTATCTTTCAGCTTGGGACAAGGACACATTTGAGGGTGAAAGGAGACACCTTTAATTACACAACTGGGCAAATGGCATAAACCAGGAGAGTCCCAGGAAAATAGGGATCTATGGTCACCCTGTCAAAGACACATTTAAAATCCAACTGCATCCAACTGTCAGTTTACTTTTATTCACGAATCTTACGACTTTTTTGTATGTTTATGGCAGTTTCCAATTTGAAAGATTAGCTGACTTTATGTTTACTTCAGGACAGCCAGCCATTATGGCCCCTAGATTTATAAGTGTTGGCTCTGAGCTCACAGATGTCTTGTTTGGTAATAATAAGAAATATTTATGACTTTTTCTGTCAAATGTGGCACGTTATTACCTGTAAATTGCCAGATGCATTGTTTAAAGTTTCCAGATGGATCAGTGTTCAGCTGCTGTTACTATAATTTCATGGTGTGTGCTCTGTCCTATCATTCTTGAGAAATATTCTCTTCCAGGTGGCAATTTCTCTTCTCATTCCCAAATTACCATAACATTTTAAGCAAGCCAATGAATAGTTTATTATAAAAGTACCATTGTGATACTAAAAAAACTAAGTGAAGAAAACATCCCCCCGTACATTTACCATTGGACCCGTTTCTACCCTAAGAACTAAATGAGCTGGATCAAAAGTTGATGTTAAAAAACATGTTTTGTCCTATTAATTCTTACCACTATGAGGCAAATGCAAAAATTGCACACTGAAGTTGAATGCCATGACTTTTGGCTGGTTCCTTCTCAGTTTTCAGGTCTCCACTCAAGTAGCATCTCATCAGAGATACTTTCCTTAAGCAAACTCTCTGACATGGATTCTCCCATTTAATCTCAGAAAACTTACATCACTATTTAATTTTAAACATAAAATTCTTCGAGTTCCATTATCATTGATTTAGTTTAATTGTGTATCATTTCCTAAAATAGTTTAAGACTCACTGAAGCCAGGAAATGGGGAGTAGAGGCTGGGGCCTTATTTGTTTAGTTCATGAAATTTAGTAGGAGATCAATATGTGTGAAATAAGCAACTAAGTGATTGGATGACTAAATGAATGTGCTCCTTTCAGAAGTACAGGGACTTGCTTATTTGAAGAGATATTTCACTTTCCAATGTGATGGGAGTACCATAAGAACTTTATACAGGTATTATTCCCCTTTGATTCTGTCCTTCCCCTTTTAGTTCCATTAAATATATTATTCAGACAATAAAATTCTGAAAGATGGGGCTTTCAGACATGTAATCAGGGCTACCTCTCAAATATTCAGGGACTGTAGAAGCCAGACATAAGAATGGCAGCCATTCCCATGATTCACTTGGAAGGGAATCTGCTGCTACTGTTGACCCAGGCTCCTGACCACAGTTGATTAGAGAGGAGTATCACACAGCTCAAAAAGAAATTCACGTATAGGTTTGTCAGTGGCCTTCACTGTCATGTAATGGTGAAATACCAAATAGGGAAGGTGGATTAAATGGAAAACTCAGAAGAAATGGTTGACTTGGTTTAAATGGAGAGTAAACAGGACAAGCCAAGTGATAATGATAGGAACATATGAAAAGCAATGACTTTCTGCTGCTGAGAAGTTAACAAAATAATCCCTTCAGCAAAACTTCCAAGGGTACTTGGAACCTATCTTGAAGCGTGGTTTTCCTGCAGCTCCTGCTCTTTCTCAGAGGCCCAGGTGTTTGTCTTTCACTAGGTTTCTCAAAGGCTTGACCGACCCATGTGGTTCTGATGTGTTCTTACCATAAACTTTCTATTGTTGGAAAAACCTGAATGAGTTCATTTCTCATAAAGAGATGACCACTGTATAATCCCATGTAATATAAAATCTCCTCCCCAAATTATATTTGACTTAAAATGATCTCTGTAGCTTGCATGAGAAAAAAATGACCTGTTAGACATTATGGGAAATCACAACATTCTAAATAAAGTTTTGATATATTATTATCAGGATGGCTGGAAAGGTACTACCCAATCCAGACTTCATTTTGGGGAACCAGGAAGGTGAAATGTCACTTCCCATATTCAGCCAATGAACCAAAGACAGCAGTTTCCAATGTCCCTCTTACTTCCTCTTCTGCTGTTTTCTTTATTCCTTTCCCCTCCTCTCCCTCTTCTTCCCATTCTTCTGATATTTGTTTTTGATCTTCTTTTCTTCCTCCTTCTCCCCTCCTCTCTCTCTAGCTCTCCCTTTCTGATTCTACCTTATTAGAGTGCTGTTACTATTTTTCCAGTCAAAAGCATAAGTGATCAGGGCTTCCCTGGTGGGGCAGTGGTTGAGAGTCCGCCTGCCGACGCAGGGGACACGGGTTCGTGCCCTGGTCCGGGAAGATCCCACATGCCGTGGAGCGGCTAGGCCCGTGAGCCATGGCCGCTGAGGCTACGCGTCCGGAGCCTGTGCTCCGCAATGGGAGAGGCCACAACAGTGAGAGGCCCACATAACGCAAAAAAAACAAAACAAAAAAAAAAAAAAACAGTATAAGTGATCACTATTACTGTGTTTTTAGTCTTTGGCTACTATTGCACCAATATTTAACCTAGAAAATGATGATGTAAACAAAAAGTTGCATGCAAGATTTGTTGTAGGACATTTAATATTCAGAAAATTGACTGCATATAATGGATATGTATGTGTGTTTCATGTATGTCCTTATACATACTGTCAATAACTAATTAGTGGGTGAATTATAAAGGTAATGAAATGAATAATTATTTTTTACAAGTGTACCTTTATTCTTTGATGGTAGGTTTGAAACAGTTTAGTGCAATAAACTTACTTGCAAAGGGAATTACCATGTATCTGATTTTTAGACATAAGTTTGTAAAGAGAAATACGGCAAAGTCATAGATTACTACTGTATCTATGTATTTTGTCACCATTATATTATCATTACAGTGACAGGGCTGAACGTCACCACAAACAAGACTTGCAAGTATATTTCTTAATGGTAAATAATGTTAATTAATTTTGAGGCACATTAGTATGTGACTCAAAACTCAATCTGGAATTTTATTTTTGTGTAATTAAAATGAATTAATTCATAAAGAATCATTTTAAATTTCTATAGAAAAATGAACCTCTTAAAGGTTTTATCTTTAGGTTAATTAAAAATGGGTTGCTCCATTTCTGGGTTAATTACTGAAGCTTAGAGTCCATAAAGAGACATAATGAAAGAAATACATTTGTTGCCTATGACCTTCTAAATCCATGGTGAATTCATGAAATGTCTTGTCTGCACATAGGGGATGCACAATTCAAGTCATCACACAAAGGGCTTTTTTATCCAGTTGAATGGAAAACAAATTGGCTCTCCTTAATTTATTTCTTTGGGGAAGAGATATTCACTGAATTTTATTGTTTGTACCATAAGCCATTATTTGTCAGAAACTTTCCAAACTTCATTTTCTGCTAGCATTTTGCTGACTAAACCAATCATTTGCAATAGCAACCATCAATATAAAAGTTGAGGTTGGCTCCATTCCATTTAGGCATTTGATTTCAAAGGTTGGATTGGACTGCCCTATGCAGGAAACATTGTACCATTGGGTGTGTCATTCAGTTAAGCTAACAGAAGCTTGTGATTCTATGTTCCTTCAATACCGAAGTTGTTAGTACCTTTTAAAGCCAAGTCTCTGTATCTTATTTTGGCCTCTACAAGCTCCGTCCATCTGCAAATCTGTGCTAGGATTGTGTGATAAGCAACCAGAGGTGTCTGTCTCTGGACTCTTCCAGCCTAGTTCACATCCATCTACTCTTTATTCCTCTGATCCCCCTCACCCACACATCTTTTAAAAAACACAAATCAGGTATCATGCATTGCTTTAAACCCTCCAAAGACTTCTCATTAAAATTAGAATAAAATTCTAAGTCTTTTTGTGCTGTACAAGACCCGACGTGACCTACTCCTCCTTATTTCTTTGGCCTCGTCTCCTACCAATTTTCTCCGTATTCATGAAGCAAACCCCAGCCACAGTAACTGTCACTTGAATGTGCTGAGCATTTTACTGGGTTAGAGTGTCTTGTATTTTTTGTTCCCTCTACTGATGGCTGACTCCAAATCTCTGCTGTCTCCTTATCACGCAGATCTTTGTTTAAATGTTGCTTTTTCAGAATGACCTTTTCTGAATTCCTTATTTAAACCCCAACTGTGTCACTCTATTTTATTAGTTCATTTAATTTTCTTGATCGCATATATTGCTAGCTCCAACTGTCTTATGCATTTTTTTGTTTACTTGTGTATTGATTTCTCCATTCCCTAAAAGAATATATGGTTCATAAGGTCAATAGTTGGTTAGTGTTGAATAGATGAATGAATACAAAAATGAATTCTTTCTCTCATTCTAGGTTTTTAAAAAATTTTTCATTTTCTCTTGCATTTACTATTATCATCAGTTCTTCAGGTTCCTTTCTTGGCAACCCGATTTAGGACTGCAATCTGCGCATTTGACTTGGACACCTGTCTAGTCCATAACCTCAGCACAGTGTATCCCAGTTAAGGGTAAGCGAATCCTTGGGATATGCCTTAGTGCCCTGGCAACCTAAAGAGAAGTGTCCAATTCTTCCACAGTCTCCATACCAATGGAGAGGAAGAATTGATCTCTTTGTAATTATTTTTAATTAAGCCAAAAGACTACACTGGGTTATATCAAGGTCAATTTTTTTCCCATGTGGGAAATATGCAGTTATAAAGCCTCTGCTGGAACCAGCCTATAATGGCTTGCAAGAGCCAGTTGTTAAACATTCAGGAATTTTGAGAGCCATTTGTTAAACTCACATGGGAGAAGTATTTACACTACAAAAGTTGGCATCTTGGACATATTAGAGCCTTTTTCTCCTCAGAGATACAGTTTATCAGCCTATCACCAAATATATTATTGTTTTTATGACTATCTTCAGGTGATTTTTGCACTGGTGTGAGGGCAAATCTACTCTTTTCCTTATGAAGTATGTAATGAGACTTCTGTTCGTTGAAGGCATGTCTAAAGATCATCCTAAACTCTGATCTGTCATCCATACAAAGTTCAGAATACCCACATGACTCACTCTTAAAAACACCTAAACATTCTCATACTGATGAGGTATAGGAGGATCTATAGTAAAGATTCACTTTTGTGTTAATCATACAGGACAGACACTGCTGCGCTGCATACCCTGTTCTGACATGAAAGATTGGAGCAGGGCAATAGTCATCTAAGGTCAGAAGGTACATGACTTTAGCCATCAAGTCTTAGAGCTCAAAGTAATAGGATGAACAATAATCTGTTAATCTTCCATGATAATCAGCCTCTTGGGATTTCAAAAATCTAAGCTTTTGTTTCACCCAGTTTGGAAATTTTCTTTGTTCTTTCAGTGTCAGTATGCACTGGCAATACTGGTGTTAGGGGATTGTCATGGTGCAGGACAGCAACAGGAAGAGTTGGAATTTCCTACCTCTTCCTGGGGAGACAGCTATGAGTTTCAGAAGAGTCAGCTCGGTATTGATAGACTGTATAAATAATCAAGGCCAGCTGGCTTGCCATTCCCAGTATTTCTCCTCTTCCTCAAACTGGAGCCTTATGAATCCCACTTGCGAGTAAAGACTGCTATAGTCTCTGAACATTAATTCCTAACCTCCGGTGTAAGGGACCGAAATCTGCTATGTCATCCAGCACATGGCCTCCAGACTAGTCTCTTACCACAGTTGCAACTGTAACCCAGCATATCAGCCCAAATGATTAGGGAGCTAATCAGTGGGTCTCAGGACCTAACCGGAAAGGTGCCCAGGTCCACAGTAGCACAGAAGCTGGATCTTGCTTTTGCACTTCTCCCCTTTCCCAGTGATTCTTAAGCACTGTCTTTTCCCCTTCCATTTTCCTATAAGAGGATGCAACTTATTCCATCCAAGAAGATGGAGCAGAAATCAAACCCTAAGGCACTGTGATCTTGATAAAACTACAAGGCATGTACTATGATGCATGACTGGCTCTGAGAACATCATCATTTCAAGCGTGCAAAGCTCTCCTGCCCATCCAAACACAATCCATTTGTAGAGAATATGCAATGTGTATCTGCTCACCCTTATACACGTAGCACTTCACATGTTCTTATCACACACTAGATGCTCAATAAACTTGGTTGAGTAAATAAACAAATGAATTTCTCAAAAAAGGAGGTGGAGACTCTCCATTTCTTTTTGAGTAGGTTATTAGCATTGTCTCTGACATAAAAATGGAAGTTAATCTCATTAGTTAGAATGTAAAAATGTATCTGACCTTTCACCTTGAAGTCTCTTTCTTAAAATATGGGCAGATAAAGTGAATATGCTCACCACCTTGAACTTTGACCTGGGTAATTGTGGCCTTGTCTTCCAGCCCATAAGAATCTTTGGCTGACAAATGTCAGACATTCCCAGAGGACCAGGTAAGCTTAAACAGGCAAGAAGGACAATCAGACAAAGGGTATAGGAAAAATGATGTAACATCCTCAGCCTAAATAAGGGTTATAGCCTTAATTCTACAGGGGGAACTCTTGATTTGTAATAACTGGCAACTGGAAATTTATTTTCCACACAGCATGGGCCAAAGAAATCAATACAGGAGAAGGAATCAGAACTGATTTTGGTTCTGCCTCTATCATTTACTAAGCTATGTGGAATTACGTCAATCATATAAGTTATGTGGATACCACTTGTCTCATCTGTAAAACAGGAATCTTAACATTTGTTAAAGGGATTCCAAAAAAATTCAAAAATCACTCAGTAATGTATTTTAAGATTTATTCATTTGTTCAATAATTATTTACTGAGTGTAAAATTTTTTTTTTTTTTTTTTTGGTATGCGGTCCTCTCACTGTTGTGGCCTCTCCCGTTGCGGAGCACAGGCTCTGGACACACAGGCTCAGTGGCCATGGCTCACGGGCCCAGACACTCCGCGGCATGTGGGATCTTCCCGGACCGGGGCACGAACCCGTGTCCCCTGCATCGGCAGGCGGACTCTCAAACACTGTGCCACCAGGGAAGCCCTGAGTGTAAAATTTTATAACAAATTCGCAAATTCTATTGTCAGGTATAATTGTATGGTACTTACACATATTGTATGATGTTGTACCTATGTTATTTTTACTATTGTTACTAAGAATTAGAATGGAACAGTGTAATAGTCTCACCTCAAGGTACACAGAGTTCTTTACACATCTGGAACCTCGAATGCCAGCAGCGAATTGTATCTACAACCTTCTCTTGACCCCGCCCAGATAGGAGTCAGGAGGAGCTGTATAAAAATAACTATAGGGGAAACAATTTTTTACTTCTCTCTTCAAATGTATTGACCTTGTGAACCTCAGTGCTGTTGAAATCGTGAGGAATGACAGGGATGCCAAAACTGAAGAAGGCTTCTATTGCCTATCTTGTCAAATGAAGTCTATCTTGACAAATGAAGAATTGTCTATCAATGTAAATATGACTCAACAATTTAGATCTTCCATTTTGAATCAAAATGGCAGGGAAATTTGTTCAGACACTGAAGAGATAAGAGAATCACTGTTAACAATTTCTCTAAAGGTTCTAACAGAAAGTTAAGTTGAAAGTGGTCACCAGAGCATATAAAATTCCACACCAAACTGCCCACAGACCACCTCAGCTTTTCTCTAACTTGAAGAAATCACTTCCTGCTCTACATTTGCTTGATCACCCACTTACAAGATTTGAATGCAAAAATTGTATTGTTTGGTAATGCAAAGAACACAAAGGAATTTTTACAAGGCCTTAATTTTTTTTTTCCACTGCCTTCTTATCTGAAAACTGACCTGTACCTTTTTTTGAATGTGAATTGTGGTTCTAAGAGGTTTTCAGCTTAAATATAT